>NC_081414.1:859638205-859743176 GCF_030272615.1 Cryptomeria japonica | reverse complement strand
TTGACTGAGCTTAAACCGGTATTGAACTTGGCAAGAGAGATGCTATTTCAAAGTAGTACATTGTATTAGATTTTGATAATCCATTTTGTAGTCAGTGTGACTCTTTATTGAGTAGTGTGCTCTAGGTTGTTGGCCTCCCTGCATGTACAGGCCCCTCATTGTAAGTAGTATTTATTCATTGGTCAGTGAGTAAATATTATGGGTCATAAATCCCACCAAGGTTTCCCGCACACCGAGTTTCCTCGTTAAATATCTAGTGTTATGGTGTGTTTTCTATGTTGTCTTTATTATTCTTATTTGTTGCATTAATTCTTATTTACCAGTACACTATTTTGGGATGCAATGCTTTAAATAAGTATAAATATTCTATAAATTGGTTAGACACTGATTCACCCCCCCCCCTTCTCAGTGTCTTCGGGACTGTCATTGATTCTAACAATACCAAATAAAATCCTAACCATGTACTAAATTAAATCCAAATAATAAACCAAATAAAAACAACAACAATTAACTCGAGTGACATAGATTTAAAATAGATTTAAAATGGACTAAGAAAGAGAAGCCAAAAGCGTTTCTTTCCAAATAATTCCTCGCACTATCGCCGCCCTCTTCCTACACAAACCAAGTTTTTCCTTGGAAATAAATATTGTTCAAAAAAAGAGCAGGTGAGAAAGGTTAATATTCACAGATGTATGTTTTAAGAATAAACTAAACATGTGGTTCTTTGTAATTGTGTAAATTCTTGGTGCCTAATAAAACTCTAAACTACACAAGTTATATGAAGCGATTGATGTATAGTGCATCCAATATTCTTGTAGATTCTACAAGATTTTTATTTACAAACAATAAATATTTTATTTGGACTTGTAACATAACAACATATAAAGACACATTGATTTACTTTTGCACACTTTAACTCTAAACCTAATTAAACATTCAACCAAATACTAAATCAACTTATACCATAACACTAAGAATAAACCAAATTGAACCTTTTAACTTTAACACAAATTGAACTCTAACTCTAACACTAAGCCAATTTGAAGTCTAACATTGAACTTAATTGAAGACTAAAAAAATTAACCATAACCATAAACCTAAAACACTCAAGCAAATTAAGTCATGTATGAAATTAAACCCTAACCCTATACCAGATTGAACAAAGAATCCTAATCAAATTGTATCCTAACCATAAAACTAAACCAAATTAAATCATAATTGAATGATAAACCTATGAGATTTTGCCAAGATCAAGGGCACAATGAAAAACACACAAAATAGAGACAATAGTTTTATAAGAACAAAATGTATTCTCATCAATATGCAAAAGTGATCAACTAGATTAACCAATACAATGAATATGGGCCTGCTTATATAGGCAAGGCAAAATGGATATGTGAGCACACAATCATGACATGTTGCTCAATGAGAAAAAAGGGTAGGTAGGAAAAAGTAGGGGTGGATCATCAATCGAATGTGGAATGTAATAGCAAGATAAGACCACAAAAGGTGGAATTTCTCCTACAAGCATTATCCCTATGTGCACACATCCCTAAGTGTCTCATATCCAAACTACGATGAGATGCACTATCCTAAGTCAACTTAAGTAAAGTGTAATTATATCCTATAAGAATAAATAATTACACCAACAGCCCCCCTTAAGTGCAACTTAGGGGAATGAAGACTCATGTCAACAATGCAAGATGGGTCCTGACTACTAGGCCATGATAGGTACCCATGTACAATATGCAAATACAAGCAAAACTATGTAATGCAATCTCTCACAAATAGAGAAAGCGAAAAAACCCAGTGGGAAAAAACTTCCCCCCAAAAGGGAGATAAATGTACAAAGAGACTCTCAAAGAAGAAGGATAAAACATCAAAGAGAAAAAATTCCCCCCCCCTATAAGAGAGGAAGGAGAAGTCAGTTGACCACCCCTAATGAAATATCTCACACCCCTAAGAAAGCTCACAACTACTGGAACTTACTCTCAGTGAAGGGTTTGGTAAAGATTTCTACAATCTGCTCAACTGTAGGACAATACTGCAAATCCATGACCTGCTCTTGAATCAACTCTCGAATGTAGTGTATATGAATATCGATGTGTTTGGTCCACTGATGTTGAACTGGGTTCTTCGAGATTACAATAGCACTCTTATTGTCATAATGCAGAACTATCTGTCGTGGAGCAAAGAACCCAAACTCTATGAGAATATGCTGAAGCCAAATAGTCTTAGTCATTGCATTAATAGCCCCTCGATACTTAGCCTCAATCAAAGAGAGAGCAATAGCATGCTACTTCTTGCTCTACCAAAAAATGGGGCCCAAACCAAGGTGGAAGTTTTAACCAGAAGTAGAATTATTATTATCAAGATCACCAGCCCAATTGGAGTTTGTGTATCCAACCAAGCGAAGTCTTGTGCTTGCTTCATAGTGAATCCCATAATGATGTGTACCCTAGATGTAGTGTAGGATGCATTTGGTAGCTTTCCAATGAAGCTCATGTGGTTCCTGCATAAAGCGGGAAACCATGCCTGTTAGGATTCCCAAAGATACTAAGAGGGGGGGTGAATCAGTATCTTGCCGGTTTATGGATTTTCTTAACTTATTAAATGAATTGCATCTCAAAGTAGTATACTGGTAAACAAGAATTAATGCAACAAATAATAAAAACAACCATAACATAGAAAGCACACCATAACATGGTATTTTAACGAGGAAACCTGGTGTTGGAAAAACCTTGGTGGGATTTGTGACCCACAATATTCGCTTATTGGCCAATAAGTGAATATTACTGTTACAATAGGGGCTTGCACATGTAGGAAGGCCAACTGCCTAGAGCTTACTACTTAAATACAAAGGAGAAGTCTCACTGACTTACACAAGTGGATTATATAAATCCAATGTCATGTACTGCTTCGGATCAACATCTTCTATGCCAGGTTCAGTACTGGTTTAAGTTCATACAACAATCATAAACCTTATTTCACAATCTGCCTTAATATTCGCACATATTATCCATCTCACACATTCCTCACTACAAATGTTCTCTAATATCTCATACTTATATATGAGCCTTATTACAATTATCCTTGTCATCTTACAAAAAGATTTTATAATTAAATACAAAATACAATATACAAAATCTTGTCGGCCAGGGTGCCGTTGAACTGTATGCCGATGTAGAGTCTATTGGTGTCAGTGCCTACCTGTGCCATAGGATTGTAAGGTTGCCATCAATGGCAATACCTTCAATCACCTACAATTTGTCATTGGAGTGTGTATTTGCCAACAATCTCCCCCTTTGGCATTGATGGAAACACTCATGAGAAAAAGCCAAAATTGTATCCAAAATGTCTTACCAAAACTGTCAAAATTGTGTTATCAAAATTGTTTTCTCCAAAAATGTGTGCTCCCCCTGAGCCGGTGATCACTTATGTCATATCCTTTTTCTCATCCTCTACTACTCCCCCTTTGGCATCAATGACAAAGATTGTCATTCAATGTCAATTGAGTGTAGTTCCTGTCATTATCCCTATAACCGGTGGGTTATAATCTGATATCTCTGCTAAAGCAACATTCAAACTATTGTAGAATCTTTTGTTGTCCTTTAGTGCTTCTTTAGTCCTCTAAATTGTAATGGTAAGAAAGTGCATTTTCTCTTCCGGTGTCTTAAGTCCTGGAACAAGAGCCTCAAAAATCTCTTTTCTCAAAGAGATGAGGATGTCCAGTTTAGGACTTAGTCTGCACTTCAGTTCTTTTGCCTTAAACCTTAATCTTTCCTTATCTTTTTCAAGTTTTTCTATTTTTGCTTCAAATCTGATAATTTCCTATTCTACTACCGATATTGAATCCGATGAACCTATTAGGTTGTCAGCAATATCATTGATTTCTTTTTGAGATATGTTGATCTTGTTATCTATATCTTTTGTCAAAATGTTTGTTTTGCATGTATCTCTGTACAGTTTCCTTAAGTCCAAAATTGTCTTGCCTAGTTCCGGTAATAAGGTATCCATATGTTCCTTATTTTTCTTGACTGTCTCCTCAAAGAACTTTTCCTTCTCTTTATTCATTTTCTCTTTGAATGTCTCCTCATTTATTTGATCAATTGTTAGTAGGTTTCTGGTTATATACTTAGACAATGTGTCTAATTGGCTCAAAGAATATTTATTCTCTATGTTACACTTAGGTGCTATCAATTTCAAAACTAGTAAAGTTTCATCTATAGCCTTATATGCTAGTGCATTACAGTCTGTTATTTTCTTGATAGAATCTAGTAATACCTCTGTCACATTGGTTAGCCTGAATTCAGTCATAAAGGTTCTGAATGACTATCCAACTACCTTCACAATTTGTAATCTGTCGGTGGTAGTAATAGCTTTACTTTCCTCTTTCTCTAGAGGATCAGTTTGTGTCTGTATTTCCACTACCAAAGGTTTAGGTTTATCAAATGTAGTCGGTGGTACTGTCTGTGTATGTACTTGTGAATCCTATTGCTCTACCTGTTTCTCTGTGTGTCTTTGTCGATTTCTCTATGCTCTCTAATGATGGTTTCTCTAATGGTGCCTCTGTACTATCTATTGCCAATGACTCAGTAGGTTTTTCAGTCTCATTCATTGTCGGTTGCTCAGTAGATACATCAGTATGTATACTTGTGGTATCTACCTTTCCTATATCCATTTTTTATTCAGTTTGTTTCTCACTCCCAACTTCAATGTCTTCAAATATATCTTCAACATTTGTTTCAACTATTGTGTCTTCTACCGGTGGCTCAGTTGCCACATCTCTTTTCTCACTTGATTCCTTGTTAACCACAATGTTTACTTCTTGTGTGTCGATATTCATTATGTACAACACTTCAGAATTAGGATTTGTATCTTCATGTGTTGTCTCCATACTCTTTGTTGCTGGTGGAGTATCAGAGGTTTGTGCCAGTGGAGTATCAAAGGAAGGTGGGGGTAAGTTATCTATCACCTTTATACTTGGAGGTCCACCTACCTCACCTTTCCCCTTATCCTTGTCCTTTTCTTTTTGATAGACTTTAAAAGTCTTTGGTCTCTTAAGCTCTTCTTGTTTCTCTTTTTCAACAAAGAATATATCCCACTTGTCTGCAGTTTCTTCTGATATTTCATTTACTCTACCTGCCATTAGTGCTACATGTCGATGACCGGTTGAGAATACTATCTAGTTAGCCTCACTGATTAACTCATCAATCTCTTGAGTTGAGTTCACTGGGTAAACTGCAAGTATTTTTTCTATTTTGATCTTTTTATCTAATTCCACAATTGCTACCCTTCTAACTTCTAATCTTCTATACAAGTCATTGGGTATATCATCAACAACTTCCATCAAAAATTTCTTATAAATATCAAGATGTAAAATAACACTATTTTCTATACTTTCCTTTTCATCATTTGATAGTGTGTTATACAACTTGCTGATATTTGTCAATTTGCCATGTTCAATTATCTCATCCAAAATTTTGTCAAGTGGATGAACAACTTGTTTTTGTTTCCTCTTCTTTGGTGTTAACTTCTTTGCCAGAGGCTTAACTGCCTGTTGTTTCTGTCTTGTTCTTTTAGGTGTAGGAGTAGGTGCCAGTGAGGGTTTTCTTTTTCTCTCTACCATTTTGAATTTTGTTGGTATCTCACTGTCAAAGAAAGTAGCAACCGGTGAAAGATGTGTTTCCAGTTGTAGTCCTTCTAAGTCACTCTCCTTAATACCAGTTTTATTTAATACATCCTCTTTGATAGCTTTAGCCTGCCTTGTTCCTTTCCTAACTATCTAATCAGTTTTCTTTATTCTTTTCTGAGATTGAATACCTCTTTCAATTGTTTCAGCATTGCCAAATATTTTTTCTGTCAGTTCTTTAGGGGCTTCTAAGAGGGCTTTTGCATAAGTTTCACTTATATAGTTATCTACCTCATATCCCGTTTCAGTAACCCAAATAGTCCTTGGGACCACTACCTCCATCAAGATTTCATCTTTCTTAATTACAAAGCATATCTTCTTTTGATATTTGTCAACAATAGCTTGAGATAGCCTTATCCTATTTTTCATTCTAGCCTTTATTGTTTGAAAATGTTCATTTATATTCTTGTCTCAGTCATCTCCCATGTTGTTGAGTATGTCCAAAAGTTGTTTTCCTATCGGGATGTGAAAACGAAAATCCTTTCTTCCAATACCGGGAACTTGCTTGGTAATATATAACATTAAACATACAAGTAGGTTGCCAAATCTAAATATACCTTTCTTATCACCTTTTTTCTTCCCTAGATTGTCTATCATTTCATCTTTCAACCATTCACAAATATCAATTTTTGCATTGTTGTTTACCATGTCATAGGCACTTTCGATACATAAGCTAGAAACAGAGTTTAATCTGTTGGCATGTGTAATATTGTATCTAGGAATCATGCTTATGAACCTTACATTGATATCGTTAACATCATTTACTCTTAGGGATCTCTTATCAAAGATTACACTGATTAGGGTTATTACAGTGTCATTTAGAATCTTTTTAGTCTTCTCAGGCCTGCTACTGGTGGAAGGTAAGCCTGTCACTGCCCTAACTACTTCTTTGGTTATCTTATGAATTGAATATAACCAAAAGAACTCTCCATGTACTCTTCTTAGCACTATCCTTATAATATCCTTCGGAAAATTAGGGATACTAAGAATTTCCACAAAACCTAGGGTTTCAATTATCTTGTGTTCCAGTTTAACATTTCCATTTTCATCACATATAATTGTCTTGTACATGTTCTTAATCTCATCATCTCCTAGTTCCTCTATATGACAATGTATGTAGATTCTAGGATCCTCTGCATAAGCAACTCCCTTAGGTATTTTTGAGAATGCTCCTAGGGTATCATCTTTCTTTGCAATTTTGGGAATGATTTTAAATACGGGCCTAGGGCGCTTAACAACTTCAACTACAACAGGGTTTGCAATGAATTCACGTGCAAAGGAGGAAGCTATAGTTATAAATACCTTAATCTACCTTTAGGTATGAGTTCTTGAATGATTTTCTTGTTGGAAAATGTACACTCCAATGAGACATTGTAGGTGATTGAAGGTTTTGTCATTGATGGAAACCTTACAATCCTATGTCACTGACAAGGCAATCCATCGGCACTAGCAAAGTCAGATTCTATACCAAAACACAAACCACCGGCACCAGCAGTGAAAGGAAGCATACCAGCACAGAAGCCGATAAGAATTTTGTTGTTAATATATTTTGTTTATTATTGTAAAATCATTGTAAGCCGACTTGGAAAGTTGTAAAATGACTCTTATATAAGACAGTTCATTGAAGAACATTGTAAGAAGATATGTAATGAATGAAGGAATGTAATTAAGTGAAATAAGGTAGACATATTATGTGAATTATAGGTTAAGGGTTTATGTATGAAGCAGAGCTATAAACCGGTACTAGATCTGGCATAGTAGATGCTATTTTGAAGTAGTATAAGACATTGGATTTATATAATCTATTTTGTAATTGAGCAGTGAGCTCTAGGCACTTGGCCTTCCTGCATGTGCAGGCCCCTCTTGTAGTAGTAATATTCTCTTATTGGCTAGTAAGTGAATATTGTGGGTCACAAATCCCACAGAGGTTTTTCCCACACCGGGTTTCCTCGTTAAAATATTGTGTTATGGTATGTTTTTCATGTGGTTGTTTTTATCTCTGTTTATTGCATTACTTTTTGTTTACTGGTACACAGTTCTAATTTTCTCTACATGTATTAAATTAATAAAATCTTATTACCGGTTAGATACAAATTCACCCCCCCCCTCTCAGTATCTGTGGGAATCCTAACAATTGGTATCAAAGCTTGGTCCTCTATTTTTAGAAGCCTAACAGCTTGAGGAAGATCTTGACACCAGTAGAGATGGAAAACTTTATGAAGCAACTAGAAGGAGCTCTCTCAGACTATGATGCAGAAAAATTGAAAAATATCAAACTTGAAGATGATCTAAAGGCTGCTCGGGATATTATTCAAGCACTTCAAGAAAATCTTACTATTTCAAGAAACAAGAGAAGAGAACTTTGAGAAAAGATGCAAAGTGAGAATGATGAAAAAGAAACTCTTAGTGATCTGATGAATAAGTTGAAACAAGAAAACATGACAACAAAGAATGAGATGCAGGATATGACTATGATATTTTGTAAAGAAATTGAAGATAGAAATAAAAATGAAGAAGACTTGACTAGAAGACTGAATGATGCTACAAATGAAAACAAAAGACTTAGTTATGACAATGATATGTTGAAGACAGATCTAACGCATGCACAAAATGACTCAAATGAACTCATGAGACAAAAATGTATCTTGGAAGGATAACTGGCTATTGCAAATCAACATAAAGAAAAATTCAAGAAAAGCTCAGAAGAACTTGGTGACTTGTTGAAGAATTATAAACCTAATGGTGAAACTAATGGTCTTGGATTTGAAACCGGTGAAAGCTCTGATACTGCAAACACACGGGATCATGGGAAATCAGTAAGACAACCTACTACTTATAAATTTAATGGAAAATGCTTTAACTGTAACAAGTATGGTCATAGAGAAAGTCAATGTAGATCTAGAAATTATCAAAATACCAATACACCCACCGGTCAATGTTCAAAATGCAACAAAATTGGTTATAATTCTGAAAATTGCAGAATGAATGTGAGATGTTATGTTTGTGGAAGATTTGGACACTTATCTAATCAATGCAGAACATAAACCAGCATAGGTTATGGAAAGGCTATTCAGAAAAATAATGTGACTTGTTATGCATGTAACAAAATTGAGCATATTGCTAAATTTTGTAGAAGCAAGTCCTCACCGGTAAACAACAAAGGTCCTAGTTTGAAAGGAAAAGAAAAGGTTGAAGAAGTAAAGAAAGAATTCTCAAAACAATGGATCAGGAAATCAGAACTAAATATTGATAGGAATACTCCTCCACTGGCAGAACAAAGTAACACTCCACCGGCAGAAGAAAGTAACACTCCACCGGCAAGAGACTCTTCATCAAATTGAAGAAAATTCCCTTGAGGGTTTGGCAATCAAATGAGAAATATGTTATTATTCCCTCGGTTGATGGTAAGAAGTTGAAATTACTTCTATACCAGCAGATAAAGTTAAGTGATTACTTAACTGGCAAGCATTAAATGTGGTAGTTGGCAAATTGACATTATAAATTAGTGTTTTTGACACAATTTTACTTCACCAAGCATTCAAACATTCGAAGAGCATGAAATTTCCAGAGCTAAGGCATTTCAAGCAAAGAAGCAAAGCAATTTAGTAATCAATCTTTCCAAAGGCAAAAAAAGGTATTTATAATCATGGCAAACTCTTCTGTACCTAAATTCATAGCAAAACATACTGTAGTGGAAGTAATCAAGTGCCCTAGGCCCGTTATTCAGTTAGTTCTCAAAATAGAAAAGAAGGATGATAATGTTGGTGCTTTTTCTCAAATCCCCAAAGGAGTAGTTTTTTCAGAAGACCCTAGGATGTATAGTCATTTCCATATAGAAGAATTAGGAGATGAAGAAATTAAGAACATGTACAAGACTGTTATTTGTGATGATTCCGATAATGTGAAACCTGAACACAAAATAATTGAAACCCTAGGATTCATAGAAATTCTTTGCATCTCGAATTTCCCCAAGGAAGTTATTAGCATAGTATTGAGCAGGGTACATGGTGCATTCTTTTGGGTAGATTCTGTTCACAAATTTACTAAGGAAGCTGTAAAAGTTGTAACAAGGTTACCCTCCACCGATAACAGACTTGACAAGACAAAGAAGGTCTCAAATGACCTAGTAATGAACCTAATAGGTGCAACATCTGACAAAAGGTCTTTAAGGTTGAATGATGGAACTGACATAAATGTGAGATTCATTAGCATGATTCTAGGCTACAAAACAACACATGCAAATAGACTAAATTCAGTTTCCAGCTTATGCATAAAGAGTGCTCACAACATGATTAAGGATAATGTGAAAATTGATGTGTGTGAATGGTTGAAGGATGAATTGATTGACAATCTAGGAAAGATCAAGAAGGATAAGAAGGGGACATTTAGATTTGGCAACTTACTTGTTTTCTTAATGCTACAAATAACCAAATAGGTGCCCAATATAGGTAGTAAGAACCTTGGATTTGACATACCTGTAGGCAAACAGTTATCTGACTTATTAAACAGCATGGGTGAAAACAAAGAGAAGAATATTAATAAGTAATTTCAAGCATTAAAGGCCAAAATGAATGCTAGAGTCAGACTGTGACAAGAAATTGTAAATAAATATAAGGATGACATATGCTTTGTGATTAAGAAGGATGAGATTTGGATGGAGGCAGTTATCCCAGGAACAATTTGGGTTACTGAAATAGTTTATGAGATAGATGATCACATCATTGAAACATATGCAAAATCCCTTCTAGAAGCACCCAAGGAACCTAAAGAAGAGGTATTTGGTAGTGCTGAAACCATTGAGAATCAAATTCAATCCAAGAAGAGAGTGAAGAAAGTAGAAGCAATAGTGAGGAAAGGTTCAAGGTAGGCTAAGGCTATCAAAGAAGACGTACTTAAACAAACCGATATCACTGAAGATGAGTTACAAGCACAACAACTAGAAACTCACCTTTCACTAGTAGCAACTTCTTCAGAAAGTGACATGTTAGCTACATTTAAAAGAGTTGTGAGGAAAAGACAACCTTCACCAGTATCCACACCTTCGCTTAGAAGAACCAAGCAAAAACAATAGGCAATAAGGCCCCCAGCTAAGAAGACAACTCTAAAGAAGAAAAATTTAACACCAAAGAAAATGACTCAACAAAATATTGCCCCGATTAATGAACTATTGGATGAAATAATAGAGGACGGACAACTGAAAAACATCAACAAATTATATGATTCAGTATCAGTTGATGATAAAGAAAAAGTTGAAAATAGTGTAATTCTACACTTGGATATCTATAAGAAATTTTTTATGCAAATTGTAGATGAAATACCGGTAGAACTATTTAAGAGACTTGAAGCTAGAAGGCAAGCTATTATAGAGCTTGACAAGAAAATAAAGATTGAGAAACTACTTGTTGTTTATCTTGTTAACTCACCAAAGGAGATAGATGATATGATCTCAGAGGCTAACCGGATAGTATTCTCAACTACACATCGAGATGTAGCACTTATGGTTGGTAGAGTAAATGAGGTTGCAGAGGAAACTGCTAATGCATGGGATATTTTCCTTGTTGAGAAGGAAAAATAGGAAGAATATAGAAACCCCAAACCAATCAAGGTATATCAAAAAGACAAGGATAAGGGAAAAGGAAAGGTTGGTGGACCTCCAAGCATCAAAATAATAGATAATCTACCCCCACCATCTCAAGATACTCCACCGGTAACAACAACTAAAGATCAACCAGCTGATGAGAGTATGGATATATCACAAGAGGATATGAATCCTAATTCTGAGGTATTATATATAGTAGATGTTGATACTCAAAAGGTCAACATTGTGGTAGATAAGGACACAACCGGTAAGATAGATATGGCTAGTGAGCCATCGGTAACTAATAACATAGATAACACTGAAGGAAAACTAGCAGATAGTGCCACAGAACAACAAACAGAGCAACAAGTAGAGCAACAGGCTCCAGCACAGGAACAGGTTAATATAGAATCAGTGCCATCAGCAACTACTGAGCAAAACAAACCATTGCTTAAGGAAATGGAAACAAGGACTGACCTACCAGAGGTCACTGCAAGCAAGGATATTGCTCCCACTGGTGGAATTTAGAGTGTTGGCTCTTCAACTACAGAATTCAAGACAACAAATGTAACTGAAGTTCTTTTAGACTCTACAAAGAAAATAATAGATTGTAGTTCATAGGCATATAAGGCTATAGATTACACAATTCCAATTTTGAAGATGATAGCTCGAAAATGTAATGTAGATAATAAGGATTCTGTAAGTCAACTTGACACTTTGTCTAAGTATATTACTGACAACACAGTGAGAGTTGAACAAATAAAGGAGGATGCATTCAAAGAGAGGTTAGAAAAGGAAAAATAGAAATTCTTTAAGGAACAAATAAAGAGGTGTACAAGGTAGTTTGACACACTTCTATTGGAATTATGTATCACGTTAAAAGAATTCAAAACTTTGTACAGAAATACTTGTAAGACTAACTTTTTGACAGTTGATATAGACAAGAAGATCAACAAGATACAAGAGGAAATAAATCAACTAGTTGACAATTTTATTAATTCATCTGATTCATTATCAGTTTTTGAGAAAAAGATAACAGGTTTTGAGGAAGAATTACTAAAGCTAGAAAGAGAAAAGGAGAGAATAAAAAGTAAGGCTAAGGATCTGAAATTAAGACTAAGTCCAAAACTGGACTACTTAGCATCCTTAAGGAAAGAAATATCTGATGCATTGGTACAAGGACAAAAAACACTGGCAGAGCAAATGCAACACCTTACCAGTATAGCTTAGAGGACAGAGGCCGTAATAAAAGACAATAAAAATTTCATTGAGAACTTGAATCTGGTTTTGGTAGATCTTTTTCAGATTGTAACCAACTGGTTACAAGGTTGAGAAAGGAAACTACACTCTATTGACACTTGGACAACCTTTTTCATTGATGTCAAAAGGGGAGTAGTGGCATGAGAAAAATCCAATAACTTAGGGATCATCTGCTCAGGGGGAGCACAGATTTTTTGTAACAATTTTTGGACTTCAATTTTTGATACACTTCTGAATTTTTCTCATGAGTGTTGCCATCAATGCCAAAGGGGGAGATTGTTGGAAAATGCACACTCCAATGAGACATTGTAGGTTATTGAAGGTTTTGTTAGTGATGGTGACCTTACAATCCTATGTCACCAGCAAGGCAATCCACTGGCACCAGCAAAGTCAAATTCTACACCAACACACAGACCACCGACACCGACAGTGAAAGGAAGCATACTGGCACAGAAGCCGACAAGAATTTTGTTGTTAATATATTTTGTTTATTATTGTAAAATCATTGTAAGATGACTTGGCAAGTTGTAAAATGACTCTTATATAAGAGAGTTCATTGAAGAACATTGTAAGAAGATATGTAATGAATGGAGGAATGTAATTAAGTGAAATAAGGCAGACCTATTATGCAAATTATAGGTTAAGGGTTTATGTATGAAGCAGAGCTATAAACCAGTACTGGATCTGGCATAGTAGATGCTATTTTGAAGCAGTACAAGACATTGGATTTATATAATCCATTTTGTAAGTTAGTGAGACTTCCCATTTTGTAATTGAGCAGTGAGCTCTAGGCACTTGGCCTTCCTACATGTGCAAGCCCCTCTTGTAGCAGTAATATTCTCTTATTGGCTAGTAAGTGAATATTGTGGGTCATAAATCCCATCGAGGATTTTCCCACATCAGGTTTCCTCGTTAAAATATTGTGTTATGGTGTGTTTTTCATGTGGTTGTTTTTATCTCTATTTATTGCATTACTTTTTGTTTACTGGTACACAGTTCTAATTTGCTCTACATGTTTTAAATTAAGAAATCTTATTACTGGTTAGATACTGATTGACCCCCCCTAAGTATTTGTGGGAATCCTAACATTGCTTCACTTTTCGCTATGTGTTATCTTGTCATTCATCCCTCATAACAAGAGTAAGTCACCCTACAAAATTTTATTTGAGTCTTTATCTTGTTGAAAATTCCTTCGTTCAATCCTTAATCTGCTTGTAAATCATCTCTTAATCTGTAGCACCAAGTTTTAATGATCTGTTTGAACCTCATGAACTCCTTGAACCATTTTGAAAGGAGTTCGTAATGTTCATTTAGGTTTTGTAGATTCTAAGTTGTGTCTAAAATATTTTTAGACTAACATCCACTCAAGTGTTTTGCAAAATTTCTATTTCATGATCACGGATTATGTTTCATACCCTCATTCTCTAGATCGTGAACCATTTGAACCTAGTTCAAACAGTTCAGTGGTGTTCAACATGTACGATAAAGTTCAAAAGGCCAGTGACAATTAACCAAAGTTAATCTTTTCAAAGTAAATTTTCCTTGGCATAGTGTATGCTTTGAACTACCTAAACCCTCATGAATTCGGTTCAAATTGTTCATGCATGTTCAGATCAGGTGGGTCCCAGGGACTAAATGACATGATGGCACATTTATTGCTAAGTTGAGGAAGATTGAACCATATCTCGGGTGATGTCAACTGGCTGATTTTTTAAGGCAAGTAATCTTTTTTGGGAATTGGCGGTTACCCCAAAAACACCGCCATGCATTCAATACACACACGTGATGTCAAATCCCATTCTTGGCACATTTGAGTTGACGGCCAAAATTAATGCACTAAATGAGTTTTTTATCACTTCATTTGCTATATTGCTATAAGGTATGAAGTGATTCATTTTTTAAACTTGTTCTTCTTTGCTGTAGAGTGTTTGATAGAAGGTTTGTTTGCTGGTAATTGTTTGATTGGTTTCAACTATGAAGGTGAGTTTTGATTCCTATCTTCTCTAGTTATTTTTAGCCATTTTTCTCTCTCATAATAGAATTTTCTGGGAGAAATAAGGGTTGTTATTTATGAATCATGAAGTTCACTCTGCACCTTTTCGGAAATATTTTCAGTCTTGCTTGCATAGAACCAATTGTCAGTGATACAGACCTAAAAGGAGAGAATTTAGAGGCCTAGAGGCCTTGAAGGAAAGGGTTTTTAAAGGGATTTATAGTTCTTTTGGTTTAGAAATTCTAAGTAGTGGCCTTGTAGAGGCAGAAGCCTTTCCTCCTGCTATCCCTTGCCCAAAATTAGTTAGGGAGTGCATCACAAGGTCTAATCCTATTTCTAAAACTATCCAGAGAGATAATGGTGAAACCCTCCTCACGATAAACAGGGAAGTCATTTCTTCTGTTTTCAAATTGCCTGATTATAAGTTCTCAAATTTTTCTCCTGCCCAATTAGTCACTGAGTTCAACGTAGATAAAACTGGACATCAGAACAATATAGTGAAGCATTGGTTGAAGGTTCCTTAGAGGGGTGGCTCCAGGTTACCTAAATATCCCAACAAAAATCATATGCTTCCCCACATCCATGACGTTATGTTATTTTTACACTGAGTTAGAGGTTCAATGGAGGCTTATAGCTTTGACAACTAGATTTACTATTATGTACAACTAGTGTTGGAAGGAAAGCAATATCTTAACTGGGCAGAGCTTATTGCTGATTCCATGAGGGAACAACTGAGCATGGCGAAGAAGTTCAAGAAAAATTTCTTTATGTCCTCATGTTTGATTTATTTCCTGGCATGTCTTAAATAAATAATGGGCATACCTAGACAACTTGCTAAAGGAGATGTTTTTGTGGATGACTTTTACCCCATGTTGCAAAAAGATAATGCATTTTAGGATTTTAGGAGAGTACATAATTATTTCCTAGGAGACTTGTGTTATGAGCTAAAGAACATGAAATCTAAAAGGGTATCTAAAGGTGCCCAGGCATTAGTGAAAAAATATGGTAGTTTCTTTGTTCAGTTTCCTCATTTCTGTTACATAATGGTAGGTGGTTTCGAGGAAGAGACTTTCAGACTTCCTCACTTTTGTTCTGATTGTTTTGTTCTTGCTAAGATCTGTAGGTAGTTGCCTACCATAATTAAGAAAGCTCAACCTAGAGATAAATGGGAGGATCATTTTCCTGTTCAATTGGGTGTTTTATCTTGTAGTTCAATGTCAGATGCATTGAGCATAGGAGCTGACTTGAAGAATTTCAATTTTCCATTGTATCATGAAAGGAAGGGCTTTGACAATAAAGGTTTCTCATGGAGTCTTGGTTTGATGCCGCACCTTCCAATCCCACACTTGGAGGACTTTTGGGAAGATTGTGGTGATGAACTTGAATTGTTCAAAAGAGCAAATATGAGAATGGTTCTGGAACAGGTAGTTTCATTGCAGGTGAAACTTGATATAAGTGGGCTTGAAGAGGATTATCTAGATTTTTTTGAACCTGGATATCTAGACCAAGATGAACCTAAAATGTCCTACATTAATTGGGATGTGGAAGAAGAGGATGATATATAGCTTCGAACAAAGAGAGTCTTGGAAAGAACCACAGAATAGGTTAATAAGAAGAGAAATGAAATTAGGCATCAAGATTGATCCTGCAAGAGATAATGTTGTTTCTCTACGTTCCCCCAAAAATTTTTCTAACCCCACTTCTATGCCTATTCATGTAGGTAAAAATAAGAAGTCATCTCACACCAAGGACGAGCCTAATCATGCTTTGAACTTTCTTGCCCCTCAACATACAAGGTCACAGAGTGTTGCATAGAGGAAAATGGAATAGATCAAAGACATAGAGGTAAAAGACAAGATCCTTGATACTCATATTTTTGAGGTCGAGGACCTTGACAGTGATATTATCAACACCATGGATTCTCATGCAATCACTGTAGCTATGACACCCCCACCTAACGCAACCAGAGGAACAACTAGTTCAAGTACAACTCCCAAATGCTTAACTACTTCAGTGAGCAAGAAATGGAGCTTCATCCCAGTCTCCATCCCAATCCAAGACATGGTGGTCAAATACATGGAGAAAGTTTCCAAATAGAAGAAGTTCAAAATGACTGCCAGATTGGATGTTGATGAAAAGACTGGGAGGTGGGTTGCTGAAATTGCCTCTTATAAGCCCAAAGATGAAAATAAGGAAGTAAATGCAGAAGATTTTGAGGTCACCAAAGTGGATCTTGGGAACATGAGTAGGGACTCTAATAATCACCTCTTCCAAGTGTCAGCTAAAAAGATGCTCACTAGGTCAGAAAAAGATGGCCAAGAGAAAAGAGAACTAAAATGGCATATCAAGGTTCTAGCTCAATTCATTGATAGCATAGGCTATTTTGGAGCACTTCCCATATCACATGCTTTAGAAATTTTTGACCCTACTTCACCAGAGAACAAAAAACTGATGAATCAAGTTCAACGAGCCAAGAGCATCGCAGGGGTTGTAGAGAAATGGATTGAAGGAGTGATTAGAGATGGCGAAAAATATATTACAAACTCTAGGAAGCTATGCGATGAAATGCAAAACCTCACTATAGAGATTCAGAATCAGATTGTACCATGGTAAAAAGAAGAGCATAAATGGGAGAATGTATTACCCATGCTCACCAAGATAGAAGAATATGGAGCCACAAAGTTTTTAGCAGAAAATTCAATTAAATTGGTAGCTGATGAGTGCCAACTCTTCGTATTGAAGAAAACTATAGCATGGCGGGTAATCACATTCAAGTCTATGATTTCTAATGCTAGAGCCTCTATTTATGAGCTTCAGGAACTTCAGTGTAACTTGGTCAATGACAACAAAGTGGTTAACCTAGACCATGATAGGCAACTAGGACTTTGTGGGCTCAACACATAGGACGTGGTGAAGGCATTTAGGCTGCACATGGAGAAAGTTAAGGCCAAAGGCAATTTTACTCCTGAAGATATAACACAAGTCACCCAAATTGAATCCATGACATTTATCGGTAATGATCAATTACCTAAGCATGCTGAGAAATTGGTGAAGCATAGGTGGGACAAAGAAGCTGCAAAAGCAAAGATCAATGCCATGAAAAATCTGAGTTAGTCTATAATTCAGGAGCTTGCAACTACCCACAATGCCTAGAAAAGTGGAGGAGAGGATGACGATGGAGAAGAGGCATAACATGATGATAATGCTTTGTTTTTATTTTATATGCTTTTCATAATATGGCAATGACTTCAGGACATATGTCTCTTAAATACTCTGTTTGTTTTTATAACTGTTTCAGAGGAGGTCAGGTTTTGAGGGAGACCTTCTCTATTCTTTAAAAACTAATATAAATTAGATTAAGGTAGATAGAATAGGGGTTAGAATGATATACTTATATTTTTAGAGGTTTTTTTTTTGGTTGGAAGGAAGTGAATAGTTTTTCCAAAATCTGAAATTGGAAAGAACTTATTGTGTATTGTTATGTCTTTGTTGCATGGAATACATATAAAAAGATCATATGCATTTTGAGCAGAAAAATATTTGATTTTTGAATCCATGGAGTAGTATTTCTTTGCAAATATTAATCTAATCAAAATGACTGTGATAACCTTTCTGATGATCGATGTAGTCGTTAATCTGGGGCTTCTTTCTATGTGATTTTAAAAGGATATATGTTGAAAAGAGACTTTATTTCTCTTGTTTTTTTTTTTTTATGAGTACTGAATCAGTGTTATTGAAATTTGTTTTGATTACCTCTTATTTTCATGGTGAATCATCTTGAAGAATAGTTTTTTCTGAAATATTTGTAAATGATTTGCCTCTCATCTAAGAATGAAGTAGGCTACCTTACATGCTTTCAGGTTAAAAGCATACCAATTTATTTAATTAGATTATTCCCTGAATAACTAATGGAGGGAGTTGTACCTATCAAAAATTCAAAGGGAAGTGATGTATGCCACACTTACCCAACTGTTTAGTTGAACTTTTGTCTTTCAAAGAGGGTAACAAATCTTCAAATCAATTCAATTAAAAGAAAGACAAAATCTGTTCACTAACACTACAGATGCCTTTGCTCAGGATTTTTGCACTCTCAGGAAATTAGAATGCTCGGTGAATTTAAAAGGAGCCAAAACACTTTCTTTATAGTGTCATTTCCTTCAACTGCCACATTTAATGTCTGTCGATTAAGTGAAAACTTAACTCATCTGCTAGTAAAGAAGTATTTCAACTTCTCACCATCAACTAAGGGTAAATTAGCATGTTTTTCAATTTGTTTCCATAACCCCAAATGATTAATTTTCTGTTAGATGAAGAATCTCCTGTCGGTGGAGTGATACTCTATTCTACCGGTGAAGGAATAGCTTCATTAACATTCATATCTAATTTTCTAATCCATTGTTTTGAAAATTATTTCTTTACTTCTTCAACCTTTTCTTTACCTTTCAAACTGGGTCCTTTGTTATTTGCTGGTGATGTCTTCTACAAAATTTTGCAATATGTCCAATCTTTTTACAAGCATAACAAGTCACATTGTTTTTCTAAATAGCTTTTCCATATCCTATGCCGGTATGTGTTCTGCATTGATTAGATAAGTGTCCAAATCTTATACAAACATAACATCTTACATTCATTCTACAATTTTCTAAATTGTGACCAAATTTGTTGCATTTAGAACATTGACCGATCGGTGCATTGGTGTTTTGATAGTTTCTAGATCTACACTAATTTTCTCTATGACCATACTTGTTACATTTAAAGAATTTTCCATTAAATTTATAAGCATTAGGTCATCTTACCGGTTTGTTGTGATCATGTTTGTTTGCAGTGCCAGAGCTTTCACCAACTTCAAAGCCAAGTCCATTAGTGTCTCCAATAGATTTCTAATTTTTCAGCATGTCATCAAGTTCTTCTGAACTTTTCTTGAATTTCTCCTTGTGTTGATTTGCAGTAGCCAACTCATTTTCCAAGAAATCCTTCTATCTCATGAGTTCAATTTTATCATGTTCCAAGTGAATCATATCTATTTTTAACATATCATTCGCATGACTGAATCTTATATTTTCATTTGCAGCATCATTGATTCTTCTAGCAAAACCATCTTCATTCTTCTTTTTGTTTTCAGTGTCTTTACAAAACCTCATGGTCATGTCTTGCATCTCATTTATCAAAGACATATTCTCTTGTTTCAGTTTACTTACCAGATCATTAAGAGTCTCTTTTTCATCATCATCACTCTGTATCTTCCAATGAAGTTCTCTTCTTTTATTCCTAGCAATAGTGAGATTCTCCTGAAGTCCTTGAATGATTTCATGTGCAACCTTCAGATCATCTTTAAGTTTCATATTTTTCAAGTTTTCTGCATCATAATTGACAAGAGATGTTTCTAGTTGCTTTCTCAAATTATCTATCTATACCGGTGTCAAAATCTTCCTCAAGTTGTTAGGCTTTTGAAAATAGAGGACTAGGCTCTGATACCAATTGTTAGAATTACCAAAGATACTGAGAGGGGGGGGGGTGAATCAGTATCTTGTTGGTTTATGGATTTTCTTAACTTATTAAATGAATTGCATCTGAAAATAGTATACCGGTAAACAAGAATTAATGCAGCAAATAAGAACAACAACCAAAACATAGAAAGCACACCATAACATACTATTTTAATGAGGAATCCCGGTGTGGGAAAAACCTCGATGGGATTTGTGACCCACAATATTCGCTTACTAGCCAATAAGTGAATACTACTATTACAATAGGGGCCTGCACATGCAGGAAGGCCAACTACCTAAAGTTCACTACTTAAATACAAAAGAGAAGTCTCACTAACTTACAAAAGTGGATTATATAAATCCAATGTCATGTACTGCTTTGGATCAGCATCTGCTATGCTAGGTTCATTACTATTTTAATCTCATACAACAATCACAAACCTTATTTCATAATCTGCCTTAATATTGGCACATATTATCCATCTCACATATTCCTCATTACAAATGTTCTCTAAGATCTCATGCTTATATATGAGCCTTATTACAATTCACCTTATCAGCTTACAAAAAGATTTTACAATTAAATACAAAATACAATATACAAAATCTTGTCGGCCAGGGTGCCGGTGAACATCTTTTCACTGCCGGTGAACTATATGCCGATGTAGAGTCTGCCAGTGTCGGTGCCTGTTGGTGCCATTGGATTGTAAGGTTGCCATCAATGGAAATACCTTCAATCAACTACAATTTGTCATTGAAGTGTGCATTTTCCAACAATGCCAACCATAAATGAAATGTCAGGGCATGTGTGAGTCAAGTAGATGAGACTACCCACAAGGTAACAATACAAGGTAGCATCAACTGGTGGAGAAGAGAACTTTTCCTCAAGCTTGACTCCTAAAAGAAAGGAAGTCGATGCAAGCTTACAATCAGCCATATGAAAGCATGCAAGTAGATCGAGAGCATACTTTGGCTGGGAAAGTGTAATCCCAGAAGGTGACTGTGAAATCTCTATCCCAAGAAAGTAGTGCAAAAGACCCAAGTCAGTCATAGAAAATCTGTCATGGAAGGTAGATTTGACACTACTAATGATGGATTAGGTTCTCCCCATAATGATCAAATCATCAACATAGAGCACAATTATCAAGTGTGAGTCATCTTGTTGCAAAATGTAGACATTCGAAATAGAATGACACCTGGTGAACCCTATTGAGAGAAGGAAGGAATCCATCTTGGTGTACCAAGTGTCATGCCCAAACTTTTAGGCAAAAACGGAACAATTTTTTTTTTTTAAAACAACATTAATACATTAAATAATCTACATTTATAATGGAATAAATACGTTTTCTCCTAACTAAAGGGTTAACTCAAGGTTAAATAGAATGGTTTCCTAAGCTGATTTAATCAACTCTGACATTAATGTGTCAATAATTAGAGTAGACTAACTATTCCTTAAAAAGGGTCGTTGCAACTTAATTAATTAATTTTACTTAATTAATTAATTTTTTTTCCTAATTAAAATTCTCCCAAAAGGATCAAGAGATATTAGTTATCTCAATCGTATTTAAAATATTCAAGACTAAATGAAATAATGTTACCTCATCTTAAAAATAATTAATTGAACATACGTGAAATTACTTTTAAATTTAACTAATAAAGTTAACCAAATCAATTATAATATTTGCCAAGTAAAAATCATTTTATATTAAAGTCGAATTTAAATCCCTTAGATATTCAAATTCCAACTATTATATAATTGACCAACAATGACTTCATAGGTTAAAAGTTTACATTAATACTTTTAATAAATTCCATTAATAAAAGTTTCCAAAAGATTTTTATCCCAAATAACATAATTAATAAATATATGAACTAGCATATATATCTATATACATATATGTTTTTATATGTATATATATATATATATATATATATCTATATATATATATATATATCTATATATATATATATATATATATCTATATATATATATATATATATATATATTGGTGTATACTCACACACATTTCCCTACTAAAGTCTATATTAAAACCCAATTTTACCCTAGTCAATATTAGGGGTTAATTAATCCTACATATTGGCTATAGATAAATGGGGGAGGATTTTTTTTTTTTTTCAAATTTTAAAAAGAACCCCCCCTCATTGCATTTTAAAATTATTTTATTAAAAACCCTTTCTAGAGTTTATTTATTCTACTTATACTCTATCCCTATACTTTTCATTTCTTTAATTTCAAGCTAACCCTAACCCCAAATTGGGTTAGGGTTGCTTGTTACCTTTTCTCTTTTTTTTTTGTGCAGGTGGCGGCCATGGCAGCTGAGCAAAGGAGGGGACCAAACAGTTCTACAAAGGGCCGAGGGTTTCAAGAAAGGCTAAAGGGAGAGGGTGTGGGGTGGCCGAACTGTGGCTCTCCATGGTGGCGGTAATGGCTGTCCACTCTAGTTAACCATAGTGGCGGCCACAATCATCCACTACTATTTAACCGTAGTGGCAGCCGCAGCTATTCACTACTGCTTAACCCGTAGTGCTAGTCGAGCCATCCACTGCAGCTTAACCCGCAGTGGTGGCTACACCGCACTAAGGTATGCCATGAGGAGGTGGGGTGGGGTAGAGCCCTCAGCTCCCCCATCCCGATTTTCGGTCTAGTAAAAAATCTCCCCTTTTATATATATATATATATATATTTTATTTAAAGTTTTAAAGAACATTATCTATATATATATATATATATATATATATATATATATATATATATATATATATATATATATATATATATATATCTATATATATATATATATATATATCTATATATATATATATATATATATATATTCTAACTTTGAGGGCAAACATAATTTTGCTATCATCCAGAATTTTAAAAACACAATATTTCATTTCTAGAATATAATGTATCATATAAATTTATATTTATACATGAGCATTTTATTTTAAAAAAACCAACATACTTATAAATCATTTAACTAAGAAGAAAAAATAGATTAGATTTATAGGTTAGAACATTAGGCATAAACTTTGCTATATATATATATATGTAGTGTCGTAAATTGTACGCACTTGCTAGGGTGGTACAATTTCACACCTAGTTTAGCACCCGCCTTGGCGCATTTTGCATCTTGCATTGCATTTCCCCTTTAGCACTTAATTAATTAAATTAATTAGGTCTAAGGTCCTATTTTATCATCTCCCACATCATAAAGTTGGGCCCTTTCATTAAAGTGTGCCCTTTTCATTTTATTCTTCCAATACATCATTTAATCAAAAACCCTGATTAGGTCCTATTCCGAACTTGGGGGCTTGATTTTGGGGGTCAAAACATCTCGAAATCACCTGTAACTTTGGGATTCTCTCTAAAATCATCATATCCGACGGCCCTGAAAATTTGGTGAAAAGTTGTCGGGACCATGGCGCCCGGAGTGCAACATGGTCCCGGACATTTTTCCCGAAATTTTAGGAGCACGATCCAATCATAAAATAAAGCTTAACCTCAAGAAATTGGCGGGATATTCAATCTCTAGGTCGGCCAAAAGTTGAAATTAAGACCTAGGGTTTCATATATAAGAGCTCTCTTTCTTCATTTGAAGGGATCCGATTTTTTATTTTCAGGACCTCATATGCAGCGAAAGAGCAGATCTTTGAAGACTTCAACAACAATCAACATCCATCCATCAAGAATTCATCAATTTCATTCATTTAGGGCTTGGGAGACATTGAAGAACAATAGGAGATTACCGACAGAAGATTGGCTTGTACCCATCCCTTGGGGTTGGGTATGATTTCATGTTGTTTTCATGTCTTTGCATAAGCTTCAATATATCACTTATTCATGCTTTAGATCACTTTGCATTTTGATTTAGAGCATTTACATTATCACTTACAAGCAATTAGGGTTTACTTTCTAGGTTGCTCTAGTTTGCTTTCTTGCATTTAAGGACCTTGCACACACACTAGGTCTGCACACACAATACATTTTACAATACAACTTGGCTATTCGTGGAGGTGGAAATCACCGAAGTGGGGGTTTGACTAAGGAAAAACCCTATATAGCTGCCCAAACACCTTTTCAGATATAAGTGTAGGTTTCGGGACTCGGACGACGCCGCAGGTTGCAGATCCGGAAGAAGCAGACTGAGATCGGCCTTCCCACCAAATTTAAGAACAAAAGACCAGGACAGGGGTGTGGGACGCCTTGGTCCTGCCAGGACAGGGGCGCTGGGTGCCCTGGTCCCTGGGACAGGGGCGTTGGGCGCCCTGGTCCTCCTGACAGACAGCATTTTCAGCATTTTTGACAGCTTTTTCCAAAGTGCAAAACAACAGTTTTCGGAGTAGTTTCAGGGTCAGAATCAGGACAGTGGCGCCCAGGCCCCTGTCCCAAACATTTTCACTCAGATTTGAACTCCGGGTACGCATTTGCATTCTTGTTTTGTCCTTGTGTTTACAGCTTTCCATCATTTAAGTTCAATTCTGTAATCTTGTTATTAGTTCATACTTGCACTTTGGGTTTAGAGATTGAACTTGCATTATTTCATCTTTCAATTACAACAAAGGAATAGAAATCCTAATAGGTATCCCGTGGCTCTCTCTTCCACAAAAAGAAGTAGCCAATTGTGTGATACTTCTAGGCTCTTTCGTATTCCGCAAATGTGTGATTGAAAGTGAGATTAGGGCATGCTTGCTTAGTTTCACTTTTTCTCCTACACATTTTGGTGAACCCGACGTGAATCTATCATTGCTTCCTCGTGCATTGCATTTGTTAGATCTAGATCTATATTTAGTGTGTTTTCATTTCATTTTCATTAAAAAGAAAAAAAAGAAAAAAAAGTGTGTTTCTTTGCATTGTGTGTTTAAATTTTATGCAATTTCAAAATGTCAGATTTTTTAGATGTTCATATTTGTGATGATTATGAGTTAGATGAAGCTTTAGATGAGTTTTTAAAACCTAAATATACCAAACCTTCATTTTACCAAAAACTCATAAACATTGTTACTATGCCATTTCATTATGATGAGAAAGATAAGTTGAATGATTCCTCTCAAGGGTACATTCCTATCAGCTCTTCCACTAAATCTAGTAACATGGTTGTTTTCAATGATCCCCTCTATGAAGAGATATCTCCTTTTGAATCAAGAGATAAACCTTTTAATAGATATGATCATGCTTTGTGGGATGATGCCCTTGATGCCTTTGTGTCTCCTAAAAAATGCTCCCTTCATGAGGATCCTTGTGTGCAAGAAGATGACATTATCCCTACATTTCCTAGTGATGGCCTTTCCTTTTCCAACAAAATTCCCACTAGAGATGATGAATTAATGATAAATGCTTACCCTTCTCCTAAAGTTTGTCTTACCCATAAGCATCCCTTAGAGAAAGAAGATGAAATAATAAGCACTTTCCTTAATTCTCTCTCCCCTAAAGATCATATTGAACATATTTTGAGGAAAGAGGATGAGTTTAACACATCTATTGATGCTCTCCCTCCTAAGGATGAGGAATTAATAAACAATGTTATCTCCTCTCCCAAAATTGACAATACTTCAAACATTCCTTTCAACAATCTCACTATTTGGGATGAACCATTAGAAGAAGGTATAGATTATTCTCTACCCCTAGCCAAAGGGGATGAAATCAAGATTGGAAACTCCCTTGATAGTTTCTCACCTTCCTTGAATCTCAATTATTCTCCCTCTAAAAATAAAGCATCTCCCTCTCCTCAACTTTGTTCTACTCATAAGGAAACCCTAGTTCAAAGCAAGATGGTTAACATTTCTTTCAAAGATCTCCCTCTCAAAAGTGAGACTTTAGAGAGTGGTGTTGATCCTTCTCCTAGAGAGTTTATTCCCCATGTAGATCCTGTGATGATAAAGGATGATATGACCTTTCCAAGTATTACTCTTCCTACTAGAACATCAATGCCTATCCCTTGTCTCTCTCCTAAAATTGATTTGATCCGTGATAAGATTTTAGTGCAAGAGAAGACTATCAATAATTCTTTCAACACTTTTGTTCATTCCTCCAAACCATCCTCAATCAATTTGATACATGTGAATGAGACACCTAACAAACCTCTCTTCACTGTCCAAGGTGCTTGTCCTTCTCAAAATTCTCAACCTTTAAATAAGCCTATCTTAGTGGTTCAAGGTGGTTATGCTAATGATTCTTTTTGCACTCCTAAGAAACCTATTATTACTGTGCAAGGAGGTTATTCTTCTAAGAGCCCTTATAAGTATGCTAAGCAACTGACTAGAGAGAGTTATCATGCGGTTGCCCATACCTATAACACAAGAAACAATACGCAACCTAATCCTCCTCCAGTTATCCCCACTTCGCTTCCTCCTTCCCAACCTATTCTTCCTCAAGCTCCTCATATTTCACAAATGCTTAGTAAGGACTATGATCTCATTGAACAACTTAAAGCTACCCCTGCTAAGATATCCCTTTGGGATTTGATCCAAACTTCTTCTGTTCATCATCGAGTGTTACAAGATGCCTTGAAACATTTGAATGTTCCTCCACCGAATAAATCTAGTAATATAGCATCTTTAGTTAACTCTGTGATGAATCCTAAAACTCAAATTGTGTTTACTCAAGATGAATTGCCTACTAGTGAAATTCAACAACAATATGATCCCTTGATGATTGTGGTTATCATAAATGACACTGCTATAAGACGAACACTGGTAGATAATGGCTCTGGCCTTAATGTGTGTAGAATTAATCTATTGCATAAGATGAGTGTGGATACATCCCTTATTGAGCCTGACTCTCATCCCATTCGAGGCTTTGATAATGTGGCTAAGTCTTCATTAGGTATTATCACCTTACCCGTCACAGTGGGACCTGTTACTTTGCCTACTCCTATCCATGTCATGTCTGGAAATCTAACATACAACTTGTTATTAGGGAGACCTTGGATTCACAGTATGCAAGTTGTACCCTCTACATTGCATAGACAAGTTAAATTCATTTATAACAATAAGACATATACCTTGATAGGTGATACTAAACTTCAGGCTTGTTTGCAAACATCTACTTCCAAAGGGAGTTCTTCTAAGCCTTCCTCTTCTAGTGACGACTCTTTGAACAAGATACCTATGGATGAATCCTCACCCTCTGATAATCAAAATTCTTTGGATGAGTCTAAAGCTCCTGAAGAAGACCCTTCTCGACTTGATTCTACACATGAAAAGGCTTTTGATCCTGAGAAGGTTCTCGCAGAAGACGATTGGGGATCTCTTGATTTCAATCCCACCTTTGTAGGTGAGTATAGGGCTCCTCCTAGAGAACTTAAAGTTAAAAAGAAGGAAGAAACTAGAGATCAATCAGTCTTACCTCAATCTATGAGCAATAATTTTGTGGCCACTTCTCAAACTTCTTCTCCTCACACCTCTAATTATGAAGAGTTTGATTCTTTGTCTTATGAAAAACCACCTTCTCTTCCTGAAATGGCTGATCGTTATGGTCGTGGTTTTCACATTTTTGCTAAGAATGGGTATCATGGAAATGGTTGTGGCGCTCATGAACAAGGATAAAAGTTCCTCTAGAGACTAATTTTCACAATTATGCCTTTGGACTCGGCTATAATCCCTGCAAACGCACTAAAGCATCTAAAAGACCATCTCTCAATGTGAATGCTATATTTAGTAGTGATGATGATCTCACTTCAACTAAATCATCTTCTACTTCTATCAACTCTCATTCCCCTCATAAGGAAATCTTGGCAATGAACAAATCTCTTTATGACTCCCCTCAAATTTCTAAATCCACTTATGAATTTTTATCTCCTATTCATCATAAAGTCCTTTCCCCCAGGGATAAGGCTCTAATAAATTACACTCATCCCTCCTTTAAGATTTCTTGTGACTTTTCTTCTTCAATTTTTATCATTTTATACATGTTTTTGATCTCACTTATAGTTGAGCATTTAGCATGTCATATTCAAATACCTCATTCAGTTTATCATGTCTTTAAATAACATTAATGGCTATTATGTTGCTCATCATTATGTGACATTGGTAGCTCATTTACTGGGGGCTCATTGTCATTCATGATGGTACAATTTCAAGTGCAATCATATTTTTTTGAAGCAACATAATAGCCTAATTTTCTTGTTCTTATGGGGACAAGAGTGATTTCATACATCTCTTCTTTTGCTTATGTCCAAATCTCTCCCTAGAAGATTGTGTAAGTCCTTCTCATTGAGGCAATGATCTTTCCTTATTTTTATCTAAGGATCCACTTTTTCCTATTTTGTGGATGGTGTGGACTTTATTACTTGATGTTATGCCTTGTACGTATTTGTTGTTGTTTGTTCAAGGATTCTCTCTTACAAGAGGTGTAAGTTCTTGACTACAACCTCTTTTGCACTTGGTAAAATACATCTATAATGAATTCACTCTTCCAATTGGGTTAAAAAGAGTGTCATCCTTCATTAAGAATCACTTTCACCTCGCAAAAGAAGGAAGTATTGCATTCTTATTCTCTTCTTTGTCTTATTCTAGAAGATGTTATATTTGTCTAAGACAATTCCTCTTGGGGATAGGTGTCTTTTGTACAAAGATCTCTTCTCCTCTAAGGATCTCCTTTACACATACTACAAGATATCCCTTTTCAACTATCTTATCCTTGCTTAAAGAGTGCAAAACTCTCTTGCTTGGATCTATGACATTGTTGCATTTTTGGGGTATCTTCTTTTGTGATGAAGGTAGGTATCCTTGTTCTACTTTGCTTATGACATAAACATTACACTTTTTGAGCAATGGGTCATTCTCGAAACCAGAGCACAGACTCTTAGAGCGAGATGTCACCTTTTTGTACTATACATATATAGGTTGTAGCATACTCGGGCATAGACTCCTATGAGGTGCTTCTAACCTCCCTTACACACACATGCACGAGGTTGAGTGGAACTAGCGGCATAAGGCTAGACTTTCTCACTCTCCTCCCTCACATGGATCACCTAGACAGACTCTAGGGGCTAGTTTTCCATGTCCTTTTACCATGGATCACCTAGACAAGAGCTAGGGGCGAGAAGTCCATGTTTTCTCTCTCACTATTCTTCTCATGGATCACCAATGTGTGTATTCATGCTTTTTTCCTTTCTTTTCTTCTCTTTGCATTTTGTTTTCATTTACATCCTTCATCTTGTGTTAGAGAACTCTCAAATCCTCACACTCTTTGTTGTGTTGGAATTGAGATTTAGTCCTCTTTCTTACCAAATGATTCTCCATTAGTTTTTGATCTCATATCAAATCTTCTTGTGAGCATTTGTCATCAATATTATTTAACAATTCGAAGTGGTAAACATGATACCCTGTTTCAACTCACTAAAATTAGCAAGCCGAAACAGGGGGGGGCATATAGCTACCCTCGAATTTTCATCACCTTCCTTAGTAAGCATTAGGTGATTTTGTGATCTAACGTGTGTTTTGTAGGGTGCGGTTCCTAACTGTGTACTGTAGATACCGCTGGGGGCTTCGTTCGACAGACTTATGGATATATCCTTTTTCAAATAATGTTTACTTTTCTGTACTTTAGCTTGCATATGCATGTAGTGTTCATATGACCGCTAAAGTGGGGGCTAAATGTAGCATCGTAAATTGTATGCACTTGCTAGGGTGGTACAATTTCACACCTAGTTTAGCACCCGCCTTGGCGCATTTTGCATCTTGCATTGCATTTCCCCTTTAGCACTTAATTAATTAAATTAATTAGGTCTAAGGTCCTATTTTATCATCTCCCACATCATAAAGTTGGGCCCTTTCATTAAAGTGTGCCCTTTTCATTTTATTCTTCCAATACATCATTTAATCAAAAACCCTGATTAGGTCCTATTTCGAACTTGGGGGCTTGATTTTGGGGGTCAAAACATCTTGAAATCACCTGTAACTTTGGGATTCTCTCTAAAATCATCATATCCGACGGCCCTGAAAATTTGGTGAAAAGTTGTCGGGACCATGGAGCCCGGAGTGCAACATGGTCCCGGACATTTTTCTCGAAATTTTAGGAGCACGATCCAATCATAAAATAAAGCTTAACCTCAAGAAATTGGTGGGATATTCAATCTCTAGGTCGGCCAAAAGTTGAAATTAAGACCTAGGGTTTCATATATAAGAGCTCTCTTTCTTCATTTGAAGGGATCCAATTTTTTATTTTCAGGACCTCATATGCAGCGAAAGAGCAGATCTTTGAAGACTTCAACAACAATCAACATCCATCCATCAAGCATTCATCAATTTCATTCATTTAGGGCTTGGGAGACATTGAAGAACAATAGGAGATTACCGACTGAAGATTGGCTTGTACCCCTCCCTTGGGGTTGGGTATGATTTCATGTTGTTTTCATGTCTTTGCATAAGCTTCAATATATCACTTATTCATGCTTTAGATCACTTTGCATTTTGATTTAGAGCATTTACATTATCACTTACAAGCAATTAGGGTTTACTTTCTAGGTTGCTCTAGTTTGCTTTCTTGCATTTAAGGACCTTGCACACACACTAGGTCTGCACACACAATACATTTTACAATACAACTTGGCTATTCGTGGAGGTGGAAATCACCGAAGCGGGGGTTTGACTAAGGCAAAACCCTATATAGCTGCCCAAACACCTTTTCAGATATAAGTGTAGGTTTCAGGACTCGGACGACGCCGCAGGTTGCAGATCCGGAAGAAGCAGACTGAGACCGGCCTTCCCACCAAATTTCAGAACAAAAGACCAGGACAGGGGCGTGGGGTGCCCTGGTCCTACCAGGACAGGGGTGCTGGGCGCCCTGGTCCCTGGGACAGGGGCGCTGGGCGCCCTAGTCCTCCTGACAGACAGCATTTTTAGCATTTTTGATAGCTTTTTCCAAAGTGCAAAACAACAGTTTTCGGAGCAATTTCAGGGTCAGAATCAGGACAGTGGCGCCCGCACCCCCGTCCCAAACATTTTCACTTAGATTTGAACTCCGGGTACGCATTTGCATTCTTGTTTTGTCCTTGTGTTTACAACTTTCCATCATTTAAGTTCAATTCTGTAATCTTGTTATTAGTTCATACTTGTACTTTGGGTTTAGAGATTAAACTTGCATTATTTCATCTTTCAATTATAACAAAGGAATAGAAATCCTAATAGGTATCCCGTGGCTCTCTCTTCCACAAAAAGAAGTAGCCAATTGTGTGATACCTCTAGGCTCTTTCGTATTCCGCAAATGTGTGATTGAAAGTGAGATTAGGGCATGCTTGCTTAGTTTCACTTTTTCTCCTACACAATATATATATATATATATATATATATATATATATATATGATTAAATTTGTTTCTTCCAAAGCATTTTAGTAGGGTATGTTAAATAACATAATAGAGTAAATTTTTTTTTTTTTTTTTTTTTAATTAATATCATATAGTTAACATTTTGATTTAAATAGCTCTATATCTAGATTTATTTTCTTTTCACTAACATGCCTTTACAGAATGTAAAATATGACAAAATTTTATTCATTTATAGCTGCAGCTAACTTTTTCTAAAAATCATTTAATCCATAAACAATAAGATGTGCAATAATAATATACACTCTAAAATATCTATCTTCCTTTGAGTTTGAACTATAGATGTAAACCAATATTTCATTTCTATTTAAAAGTGAGTTTTCTATTAACATTTAACATTGCATTTCTTTTTCAATAACAATTAGAAACAAAATATAATATCTTTCTTAGTCTTTTTTCAAGCAACAATATCAATACATAAATAATCACCAAATGTATTCTTCTTTTTGCAAGAATATAAATACTTCAAATTTAAATTACATCTTTATTACATGGTAAAAACTATAACAATAGTTACATTTAGAACATCATTGCTTATTTTACTAAGATAAGAAGATAACTAAATCAAGCCTCTCATTTCTACTAAATGAGGGCTTATCCACTACATTTATTTTTGCAACTAAATACAATAGACATAGGATCATCTCAAAGCTTTCCCTTCCAAATCTTTTCCCAAGCAAACCTGCAATAACAACTTTTAGGTTGTGACCATGGAGGCTCACCTCCCAACCTAGGCTTACAAGAAGCCACCCTCGAGCTAGGAGAACCAAGGCTAGATGGGATACACACTATCCATCCACATAAAAGCAAGAAAACTCACAACAACATTAACACTCCCAACCCAAGGATAAACAATGTCACTTATATGACTTTTCAAGTGGGGTGAACGTGGACCATATGCCTAGAGGATAATTCTACAAGTAGGAGAACATAATGCCATTGCAAGGCTACCAAGAAAAATATCCACAAGTTCCAAACTTCTCCCATAAAGCCCTTATAACCCCCAAGCCATACAAGCCAACATACTCCCCTTATTACCCCCATTGCATAAACAAAACACTATGCAAGAAGGGTCTCATAACTCCTTGTAAATCACTCTCTTCCAAAGACAGCCTCTACACTCATAGGTTGTCAAACAACTCTTCACCCCAAGGCCACTCTACCCTCCCGAGGGTGAGTTTGGCCTTGAAAACTCTCAAAACAAATCTCAAAAAGAAATCACAATAACAAAAGAAAAGAACACATAGGGAAGAACTCAACATTTTCCTAACATACTAAGATATCAACAATGAAAACAACTATAACAAGCAATCTTTTTAAAAATACAACAACATACATGAGCTAGAAAAACAACCAACCTTAAATCTGCTAAAAAGAATGATGAATCTTGTAGAAGAGCTACCCAAATACACTATCTTTTCCCCTCAAGACTTAGCCAAAAATATCCAAAAAAACAACTTACAAAACTACTCAATAATCTAAGTCTTCAAAAATGGAGAGTGGGTGACGAAACTTCTCCCTCCCAAACTATTCCCTAAGAAGACACTCCGCACTCTTTCCAACCCTCTTGGCAAGGGTGAAGAATGTTCATAGGTTGGTCTTCCCAATACCTTACAAAATCTCTAGCCAAGGCACCTCAAAAAAACTTAAAGGAATGGGGAAGAGCAATTCACTCATGAGGAGGGTTGTCTAACCTAGGTAGGCTCCTCAAAAGTTGAAATTTGGTCAACTTGGAAAAATCAACTTTTGTGGTGACTAAACAGTCCTCGGGGAGTGGACACATGGATAAATTTGGCCTTCATTCATAGGTACATCATATGGCTCACTAAAAATGCTGCTAACTTGACCCTAGGAGTTATTTTAACCCTCTACAAACTCACCCAAATTTTACCTACGGGTCAACCCTGAGTTGACCTTTCAAATGGCTCCCTATCCAAGACTTTCTTGGGACCATACTAGGATAATTGAAAAATGCATTGGTAAAACAAATTTCCTCCTGAGGGACATGTCATTTCCAAATCACTTTAGAACACATGTGTCAAGTGACACCACAGAAGAATTACACATCTCTAAAATACACATGGCAAATCCCTTTTTTGGAATTTATAAATTAAACAATTTCCAAATTAAACACACATCCAAGAATAACAGTTACAAATTAAAACACATTTACAAATGATGTGTTGTCTCTCCAAATAGACAACCCTTGGCTTCACAAACGCACATAGGTCTAGGCTTGATTCTCCAAATAGTTTCCATGGTCAGATGGAATAATTTTCCTACTCATCTCACTTTGCACATTAGTAATTCCAAAAATCACATATAATATTATCATATGGAAAGAATACAATTCACACATCGCATACAATTTCATTTATAATAATCAAGTTTCCAATTATATAATAACATCCACATAAAATAATGTACTAAATGGCATCATCATAATCATTATGGAATTAAATCATTTATAGAGAATGCATCCATAATTTTCTAGCATCGAAACAAAGTACTGCAAATCAAAGTAAATGACATAATCATATTAATGTTATCCAAACACTGGATGATAGAAAATCTATGTCCATAATGTATCAAAATGTAGTATCAATAGTATGTCCAACATGAAAATAACTTAAATGCTATGACAGCTTGGGGTACGGCCTCACACCCTCCCCATCTAGTCATGAAGTTCATCAAAAAGATGGGGGTATTGAGATCTCATCTGCGTTGTGTCCTCCCATGATGTTGTAACCTCATCATAACTATCCCACTGGACCCTAATGTGGTCCAGCTCTCGACTTCGAAGACATAGCATCTATCGAGACAAAATGCGGATGGGTTCCAAAGCTAGCTACCCATCTGACTCCACTTGCAAGGTATCCCAATCTAGAATATGAGACTCATCATAAATGTACTTCCTTAGAACTGATACATGAAACACATCATGGATGCATGACAAGATAGGTGGAAAGGCTAGATGATATGCAACTTGTCTTATCCTCTCAAAGATCACAAATAGTTCAACAAAGCAAGGTGCAAGCTTAGAACCCTTTCCATAACAAATTGGACTCTTATGCGGTCACACTCTCAAGAAAACTTTGTCCCCAACCATGAAGCTACGATCTATCCTCTTTGCATCTACATATTTCTTCTTCCTATCATGTGCCTCTCTAAGGCATTGTCTAATCAAAATCACCTACTAATTCATATCACGAACCATCTCAGGACCTATGGCTACTCTATCCTCAATACGGTCTCAACTCAATGGTGTCCTACAAGGTCTGTCATACAAATCTTGAAAAGGTGGCATCCCCAAAGAAGTGTGATGCTCATTATTATAGGAAAACTCTACCAAAGGAAGGTACTCTTCCCACCTAGTTTGATGAGCCATGACGTACATACAGAGCATGTCCTCTAACACCTATTTTACCCTTTCTGTCTATCCATCCATTTCCGGATGAGAGGTTGTACTGAAGTTGAGTCTGGTACCCATTGCTGCCTGTAATGCCTTCCAAAAGGAAAAAGTGAAGAGGGAGTCTCTGTCTGAGATAATCTTGCATAGAACTCCATGAAGTCTAACAATATCTCATAAGAATAGTCGTGCCACTACTAGTGTTGTGAAGGTAGTTCAGACTGGTGAGAAGTGGCCCACTTTGGTCAACTTGTCAGCTATCACCATGATGGCATCATGACAACGTGCTGACATATGAAGACCAATGACAAATTCCATCGATATAGTATCCCACTTCCACTCTAGTATCACATGAGACTAAAGAAACCCACCTAGATGGTGGTGCTCCACCTTGACTCTCTAGCACTCAAGGCATCGGGCTACTAGTATAGCAATGAAATGTGGCATACCTGGCCAATGATATAGCTATCTCACATTTGCATGCATCTTCTTAACTCTGGGATGTGCTATATAAGGAGCTCTATGAGCCTCCAACACAATGAAATCACGCAATCATCTGGAAGAAGGTACATAGATGTACCCTCTATGGCATAGTAGTCCATCAGACTCTAATGAATAGTCTGCATATCTCCCTTCCAGGGTCTCCTGAGATTGCACTACCTAACATACCTCTAAATACCACTCATCATCTAGCAGCTACTGCAATATACAACCTCTCAAATCTATGTCCATAGACATGGAGCATATCTCATGATGCCTCCTACTGAAGGCATATGCAACTACATTCTCTTTCCCCTTGATGTAGTGAACCTCAAAATCATACTCACATAAAAATTACATCCATCTCCTCTGATGAGCATTAAGATTGGGCTGAGTGAAAATGTACTGCAAGCTATGATGATCTGAATGAAGCTCAAAATGTTGACCCAAAAGAAAATGTCTCCACCTCACAAGTGCATGCACCACTACTACAAGCTCAAGGTCATGAGTAGGGTAGTTAAGATCGTGAGTCTTAAGTTTTCCTAGACTCATATGCTATAACTCGACCCTCCTGCATAAGGACTACTCCTAATCCATCCAAGGAAGCATCTGTGCATACCATGAAATTAGCCAAGGGGTCTAGCACAACAAGAATAGGTGCACTAGTGAGTGCTCTTTCGAGATCCTAAAAGGCCCTCTCACACCTTTCTGTCGACTTGAATTTCATTCCCTTTCACTGAAGGGATGTAATAGGATGTGCAACCCTAGAGAACCCCTCAATGAAGTGTCTATAGTACCCTACTAAACCCATGAAACTCCTAACTTTTGTCACACTAGTTGGCGTTGGCCAATCCATAATAGATCTGATCTTTGATGGGTCAACTAAAATCTCATAACCTGATATAGCATGCCCTAAATATCTGACCTCTGATCTAAAGAATGCACACTTTGACAGACTGCCATACAACTGATTGTCTCTCAAGCACTGCAATACCTGTCTCAAGTTCTCCTCATGCTCCCTCTCATTCCAAGAATATATCATATGTCATCAAGGAACACAATCACAAATCGATCAAGGAAAGTATGAAATACCCCATTCATGAGACTCATGAATACAGTTGGAGCATTCGTAAGACCGAATGAGACCACACTGAACTTATAGTGGCCATACCTAGTACAAAAAGAGGTCTTGTGGATATTGCTCTCTACAATCCTCAACTGATGGTACGCCGACTTCAGATCTATCTTAGAAAATACTTTGGCACCCTAAAGTTGATCAAATAAGTCATCGATCTTAGGCAAGGGATATTGGTTCTTGATGGTCACTTTGTTCAACTGCATGTAATCCATACATAACCGAAGGGATCCATCCTTCTTCTTCATGAAGATGACTGGTGCACCCCAAGGGGAGATGCTAGGATGAATGTGACCCTTCTCTAAGAGTTCCTCAAGCTGCATCTTGAGCTCATTAAGCTCATTTGTGGTCATCCTATATGGTGCTCTCAAAACCAGCTCAGCTCTTAGTACAAGATCTATGTGAAAATCAATCTCTCTGCTAGGTGGCATACCAGGTAACTCGGAAGGAAACACATCTACAAATTCCCCAAGGATAGGATGGCCCTCTAGGGAAGGCTCCTTCTCATTCTCTTCCTCTCTATCACTAATGGTGATGGCAAATAACTGGATAAAAGCACAAAATTGTGTCACGTTTTAGGCTAACTTATCAGCACAAGTGAATTTATGTAATTCTAACTAAAAATAAATTTTAGTCAAACATATGGTCTATATAGATTCATTATAGCTAAGTTATATATAGACCACAACTTTTCCAATTGCAAGTGTTTACTAAATTTATATTTTATACCACTTTGGGACTAAATGCCAAAAAAAAAACTCGATGTTTCACCAACTCCTGCTCTTATAATTTTTTTATAGATCTATAAGTGAATTTTCCAAAATATATATCTTTTAATATTTTAATTAGTTTTTATATTTTATATATTTTTTTTATTGAAAGTAGGTCATCCACTAAAATATAAGGTTGATTATCTTGTCAAGGAAAAATACTAAAATTTATTTAAAATTTTTGAAAAAAACATGATGCAGTAGAGAAAGGAATCTATGTCAAGATTATATAATTATTTTCTAATTTGGATAAATAATTACAAAAAAAGTTGGTGGGAATTCGAAACAGTTATATTTCAGCACACACAAATTTTCAAATTTATGGAAAAATATATATTTATCAAAAATAGTAAACAATATATCCATGCACTAAATTTTCAAGTTGTCAATATACACAAAAAAATTGATGAAAAAAAAGTAAAATTTACTAATTAGAGTGTGGTGGCTTGTGTAACTTCAATTTCAGCATTTTATCAGCAACTAAATTATAGTGTTTACTTTATTAAAAACTACATTCAAATAATTTTTTAAAATTTTGTTAAAATTTAAAAACATAAAATAGACAAAAGAATATAATTTTTATTAGTTTACATCATTTCAAAATTCAAAACATATATTTCAGTTTCTATTGATTTACTTTAAAAATTTGAATTAGCATTGACCATTTTCTTTATGAAAGTGTGACATGGCTTTGTACTTTTACCCAACTGGCATCTCTTTTGCATGCTTTGCTTAAGCTGCATAGTGGAAATCATACGAAGTGATACAGGCCCCTATGAATTCCTGAAATCACTATGGAGGTACCCTAATCATCCACACACTTGATATTTTTCTAGAAACAATCCATCTTGGCTCTGTGGGCATATAGCCAATCCATGCAAATAATAATGCCATAAGATCCTAGAGGTGTGACTTGAAGGTCTACTAAGGTGGTTGTACTCTCAATCTGAAGCTGATAGCTTCTAACCACTGACTCAACAGACACTCTAGCTCCTAAAGTCAACTCCACTTCCCAACTAACACCTTGCCTAGATGCCACTATCCCGCAACGCTCCACAACCAATGGAGATATAAAAGAATTTGTAGCTCCTGAATCAAACAAGATAGAAATACTGATATCTCTAATCATACATGTGATCTCTATGACTATGGCTTGATGCTCTACCTGGCAGTTGTCAACTGCTGTGAAGACTCTGTGGGACTTACCCATGTCCCCAACTATAGGCTCTGAACCTACCATCCTCTGATTTCTTGTCATCTGACCATGTGGACACTCTCTTGCCATGTGCTCCATGGCCCCACAAGTGAAACAAGAACCATGAATCTGAAACTGAACACCATGAGGCCTAGAGTATCCATGTCCTCCTATCCTGCTCGAACCACTGGAACCACCCCTGGAGAACTACTGAGTCTGTGCCGGAGGTGTGTAAGGACCCCATGATCGCTAGTTGCATCTAGGACCCTGTGAACGCCACTGCTTGGGCTTAAAGCCCTACTGATCCTATGGGGGCCTTTGCCTCTGATTCTATTGTGGGTGTTGTGGAGGAGGGGGTTTAAAGGACCATGATGAATTCTAGTGGTTACCCTTTCAGTGGGGTTTCTGAAACCCAAAATACTATGGTATAGGTTTTTGGTTCTGATGCCGATCTCATGTGTCCTGTAATCTACCCTAAATCTTCTCTGATATCAAGGCCTTCTCCATGACAACCATAAGATTTCCTGGAGCTACCATCCTAACTGGTCCTTCTATCCTGGCATTCAATCCTCTGATAAATCGGTTGACGAGTAACTTCTCATCCTTCAAGTAGTCAACATAGGGTAAGAGCTCAAAGAGCTTGCTCTCATACTGGGACACGGAGAGACCCTTCTGTTGAAGGTCATGAAACTCATCAATCCTGCACAACCTGTAGTGCTCTGATAGGTACCTATTCCTGAATCACTCTGTAAAGATTTCCTAAGTGACAATGTCCCTAGCTAAATCATTCTTGTACTCCTCTTGCCTCCACCATGTGGAAGTTGTCCCTCTCAGAAGGTTAATGGAAATATGTGTCTTCAAATTGCTCTCATAGGAACGCAATTTGAATCACCTCTCTATACTCAAAAGCCAAGCCTCAACCTCTACCCCATTAGTAGATTCTGCAAAAGATGGTGGCTAAAGATGTAAAATCTCTCTGATTTGATCCCCGGGGTCACGGTGTGCTCTCTCAAAAATCACTGGTGCCACTACTGGAGAAGCCTCAGGTAGATGGACTGACTCAAGCTCATACTTAGTCTGGGCCTCTATATGATTAGGAGGTGGACTCCTACTCTGCTCTCTAGCTGCAAATCTATGATTCTGAGAATTTTGGTGCCCTCCTTGACGATCTACTGCTAGGAGTCTATCCTGAACAATTCCTATTAGGTTCTGAAGTGCAACCAAAATGTCTCAGTTGGGGTCAATTTGTTGTTCAGGAGGAGCTTCCTGATCCCCTTCTAGATTCAGCTCATCCTGCACAACGTCCTCGCATGTCATGCGAGCACGTCTAGGACCCCTACCATGCTTACGAGCTTGTCGCGTAACTAGCGGCATCCTTAATGATCAATAAAATAAAATAAAGTAAATAAATAAATAATTAACAATTCTAAAAAAAAATATATTAAAAGTGAAACGTAATGGAGAAAGGTTCCTAGTGTTGGAAACCTTACTCTGATACCAAAATGTCATGCCCAAACTTTTGGGCAAAAATGAAACAATTTTTTTTTTTTTAAAACAACATAAATACATTAAATGATCTACATTTAAAATGGAATAAATAAGTTTTGTCTTAACTAAAGGGTTAACTCAGAGTTAAATAGAATGGTTTCCTTAGTTGATTTAATCAACTCCGTCATTAATGTGTCAATAATTAGAGTACACTAACTATTCCTTAAAAAGGGTCATCACAACTTAATTAATTAATTTTTTTTCGTAATTAAAATTTTCCAAAAGGATCAAGAGATATTACTTATCTCAATCATATTTAAAATATTCAAGACTAAATGAAATAATATTACCTCATATTAAAAATAATTAATTGAACATATGCAAAATTACTTTTAAATTTAACTAATAAAGTTAACCAAATCAATTATAATATTTGCCAAGTAAAAATCATTTTATATTAAAGTCAAATTTAAATCCCCTTAGATATTGAAATTCCAACTATTATATAATTGACCAACAATGACCTCATAGGTTAACAATTTACATTAATACTTTTAATAAATTCCATTAATAAAATTTTCCAAAAGATTTTTATCCCAAATAACATAATTAATAAATATATGAACTAGCATATATATATAGGTGCATACTTACACACATTTCCCTACTAAAGTCTATATTAAGAACCAATTTTACCCTAGTCAATAATAGGGGTTAATTAGTCTTACATATTGGCAATAGATAAATGGGGGGGAAATTCTTTTTTTTTTTTAGATTTTAAAAAGAATCCCCCCCTCATTGCATTTTAATATTATTTTATTACAAACCCTTTCTAGGGTTTATTTACTCTACTTATACTTTATCCCTATACTTTTCATTTCTTTAATTTCAAGCTAACCCTAACCCGAAATTGGGTTAGGGTTGCTTGTTCTCTTTTTTTTGTGTGTGTGTGTGTGCATGAGGTAGCCATGGCAACCAAGCAAAGGAGGGGACTGAACTGTTCTACGAAGGATCGAGGGTTTCAAGAAAGACCGAAGGGAAAGGGTGTGGGGTGGCCAAACTGTGGGTCTCCACAGTGGATGGCCATGGTCGTCCACTGTGGTTAGCAACAGTGGCAGCCGCAACCGTCCACTGCGGTTTAACCGTAGTGGCAGCCACAACCGTTCACTGCGGCTTAACCTGCAGTGGCAGGTCGAGCTGACCACTGCGGTTTAACCCACAGTGGCAGCCATAGCCATTCACTGTGGCTTAACCCGCAACAGCGGCCAAGCCATCCACTGCGGCATAACCTGCAGTGGTGGCTGCACCACACTAAGGTATCCCATGAGGAGGCAGGGTGGGCTAGAGCCCTCGGCTCCCCCATCCTAATTTTTGGCCTGGTAAAAAAATCTCCCCTTTTTTAATATATAAATTCTAACTTTGAGGGAAAACATAATTTTGGTATGATCCAAAATTTTAAAAACACAATATTTCATTTCCAGAATATAATGTATCAAATAAATTTATATATATACATGAGCATTTTTTATTTTTTATTTTAAAAACAACATACTTATAAATCATTTAACTAAGAAGAAACAATAGATTAGATGTATTTAGAACATTAGGCATACATTTTGCAATATATATATATATATATATTATATATTTCTATGATTAAATATGTTTCTTCCAAAGCATTTTAGCAGGGTATGTTAAATAACAAAATAGAGTAAATTTTTTTTGTTTTTTATTGTTTTTTTTCTATCAATAACATATAGTTAACATTTTGATTTAAATATTTCTATATCTAGATTTATTTTCTTTTCACTAACATTCTTTTACAAAATGTAAAATATGACAGAATTTTATTCATTTACAACTACAACTAACTTTTTCTAAAAATCATTTAATCCATAAACAACAAGATGTGCAATAATAATATACACTCTAAAATATCTATCTTCCTTTGAGTTTGAACTATAGATGTAAACAAATATTTCATTTTTGTTTAAAAGTGAGTTTTCTATTAACATTTAACTTTGCATTTCTTTTTCAATAACAATTAGAAATAGAATATAATATCTTTCTTAATCTTTTTTCAAGGGACTATATCAATACATAAATAATCAACAAATGTATTCTTCTTTTTGCAAGAATATAAATACTTCAAATTTAAAAACATCTTTATTACATGGTAAAAACTATTCCAATAGTTACATTTAGTACATCATTGCTTCTTTTACTAAGATAAGAAGATAACTAAATCAAGCCTTTCATTTCTACTCAATGAGGGCTTATCCAGGTAAGTGCACCAAGTTGTGGTACCAAAAAGGTGCCACTTCTTACTTTTTCATAAAAATAAGTCATTGGCATGAAAAGGTCATCCAAACCTACGGGTTGGATGCCCAAGGCAAATCCAACCCAAAGGGTTGGTATTCTCCCAAGCAAACCATTTGGTGAGCACCAAATATGGTGCTTGCCCTATTTGGCGCTCGCCAAATGCAAAATTTTGAATTTTCACATTTGGTCCATGCCAAATTTGGTTCTCCAAATGTAAAATTTGAATTTTCACATTTGGCACATGCCAAATTTGGCGCTCACCAAATGTGAAAAGTCATTTTTTTGCATTTGGCGAACACCAAATTTGGCACGCACCAAATGTTTTGCATTGTCCAATGTGAAGGTTTTGTGAGGTAGTAGATTTTTCAATCTTGGCACAAGTTAAATCCACCCCCGAAGGAGAATATATACATGAAATATAAAATTTAAGTATATCTCTATAGGACTTATAATGTAGATTCTATTTTTTAGAGGATCATATAAATTTCAGACTTAGTCAAATTTCAATAATCGACATGTCAAATTTCAGTAATCAACATGATCCCATTAGCATTCTTTAGCTATATATCTCACTCTCTTTATCTTCCCCAAACTCTAGACCTATCTCTCTCCCTCTCTTGTCTCTCTCGCTTCTTTATCCTTGACTCTCTCCCTCTCTCTTCTCTCTCACTCCCTTGTTGTTTCTCTCCCCTCCCACTCCTTTCTCTTGGTCACTACCTATCCCTTTTATCCTCTCTCTCCCCATATCTAGGGTTGTCCCTCCCTCACTATTCACCTCACTGTCTCTCCCTCCCTATATTATTACCCACCTTTCTCTCCCCCTCTAGGTTTCTCACTTATCTAATTGTCCACCCTCTAGTTCTCTCCCTCCCTCTCCACCTTTCTCTCCCTTCTCCTTACCTCTATCTATTTATGAACTCTTTCCCTCTCTTATCTCTCTCTCTCTCCAAACCTTTCTATCTCCTCATTCTCTAGGTCTCACAGTCCCTCCATGTCTACCTCTCTATCCATCTCCTCTTACTCATCTCTTTGTTCTTCTATCTCTTCTTTTCTCCCTCCCTCCCCTCTCAAGGTCTATATCTTCCTTTCTTCCTCTCTCCCTCTCTATCTCCCTCTCCCACTCTCTCATCTTCTCTCTTCCTCTCTTATTCTCTTTCTTCATTGTCTAGGTCATTACCTCTCCATCCCACCCTATCACCCCTCTGTATGTTTCTCCCTCCCTTCCTCTCCACCTATCTACCTCTACATATATGTCTCACTACCCACCTCTCTTCATCTCCCTCTATCTATCTCACTCCTCTCTAGCCATCTAGGTCTCTCACCTATCTGTATGCCCCCTCTATAGTTATCTATGTCCCTCTCTACCACTCTCTCTCTCTTCCTTAACCCTATCCCTTTATGAAATCCCTCCTTTTCTCTTCCTCCCCTAACCTCTTTATCTCCTCCTTCCATAGGTCTCTCACTCCCTCCATGTCTACCTCTCCATCCATCCCCTCTTACTCCTCTCTTTTTTTTTCTATCTCTTCTATTCTCCCTCCCTCCCTTCTCTAGGTCTCTCCCTTCATTTCTTCCCCTCTCCCTCTCTACCTCCCCATCCATACATACCCCCATATATATCTCACTCTCCCACTTTTATTCTCTCTCTCTACATTCTAGGTCATCAACTCTCTCTCACCTCTCTAGGTTTACCACTTCCATCTTCTCCACCTATCTACCTCTACATCATGTCTCATTACTCACCTCTCTCTCCCCCCCTCTATCTATCTCATTCCTCTCTCTTGTCATCTAGGTCTCTCATCTCTCTTTCCCAATATATTTCTCTCCCTCTCTCTTCCCCTATATCTCCCTCCCCCTTTACTCCTATTTATTTTTGAACTCTCTCATCCTCTTCTCGCTTTCCCCTCACCTCTACATCATCTCCTTCCCTAGGTCTTGTAGTCCCTCCATGTCTACCTCTCCCTCAATCCCCTCATACTCTTCTCTCTCTTTATTCTTTCATATCTCCTCTTATCCCTTCCTCCCATTTATAGGCATCTCCATTATTTTCTTCCCCCCCCCCCTCTCTATCTCCCTCTCCCTACTTATCCCATCTCTCTCTCCCTTCCCTACTAATTCTTATTCTCTCTTTACCATCTACATCACCAACTTTCCATCACACCCTCTCTAATCCTCTCTAGGTTCCTCCCTCATTTCCTCTCCACCTCTCTACATCTCCATCCATATCTCATTACAAACCTCTCTCTACCCCCCTCCATCTATCTCAACCCTCTCTCTCTCACCCTATCTGGTCTCTTACACCTCTCTCCCCCTCTAGGTATCTTATATCTCTATATAACCTATCTGGGTATGTGTAGGAGCATAGTGGGCCATCTAACCCCTTAGGAAACCATTACTATCTATCTTAGGAAACCATATGACCTCTTAGGACAACATATGGTGTTGTTCCAAGTCATATGGTGTCCTAAGGGGTCTTATGGTGTCACTACGGGTCATATGGTTTCCTAAGGGGTCATATGGTGTTCTATGACCCCTTAGGATACCATATAATCTCTTAGAACACCATATGACCCATTAGGATACCATATGACACCATATGACCCCTAACAACACCATATATTGTCCTAAGGGGTCATATGGTATTTTATGACCCCTTATGACACCATATACCCCATAACAACACCATATGGTGACATTAGGGGTCATATGGTGCCTAAGGGGTCACATAGTGTCGTTAGGGGTCATATGATGTCCTAAGGGGTCATATGGTGCCCAAATGGGTCATAGAATACCATATGACCCCTTAGGACACCATATGATCCCTAATGACACCATATGACCCCTTAAGACATCATGTGACCCCTAACGACACCATATTGTGTCTTGAGGGATCATATGGTGTCAAAAGTGGTCATGCCATGTACTATTATGTTAAAAGGGGTCATATGGTGTCCTAGGGGGTCACAGAACACCATATGACCCCCCAAGACACCATATGACCTCTTAAGACACCATATCATGTTGTTAGGGGTCATATGTTGTCTTAAGGGGTCATATGGTGTTTTTAGGGGTCACATGGTGTTCTAGGGGGTCATATGGTATTCTATGACCCATTAGGATGCCAAATGACCCCATAGGACAACATATGACACCATATGGTGTCGTTAGGGGTCATATGGTGTCCTAAGGGGTCATATGGTGTCATAAGGGATTATATGATGTTCTATGACCCCTTAGGATACCATATGACCCCTAAGACCACCATATGGTATCCTAAGGGATCATATGGTGTCGCTAGGGGTCATATGGTGTCATTAGGGGTCATCTTGTGTCCTAAGGGGTCATATGATATTCTATGCCCCTGAGGACACCATATGACCCTTAAAAACACCATATGGTGTCCTAAGGGGTCATACGGTGTCCTTAGGGGTCATATGGTATTCTATGACCCCTTAGGACACCATATGACCCCATACACCATATAATTCCTAATGCCACCATATAGTGTCCTAAGAGGTCATATGGTGTTCTATGACCCCTTGGGACACCATATGACCCCTAATGACAACATATGGTGTCCTAAGGGGGCATATGATGTTATATGACCTCTTGGGATGCCATGTAACCCCTTAGGATACCATATGACCCCATACAACACAATATGATCCCTCACAACACCATATTGTGTCCTAAGGGGTCATATGGTTTCCTAAGGGGTCATATAGTATTCTATGACCCCTTAGGACACCATATGACCCCATACACCATATAATTCCTAATGCCACCATATAGTGTCCTAAGAGGTCATATGGTGTTCTATGACCTCTTCGGACACCATATGACCCCTAATGACAACATATGGTGTCCTAAGGGGTCATATGGTGTTATATGACCTCTTGGGATGCCATATGACCCCTTGGGACACCATATGACCCCATATGACACAATATGATCCCTCACAACACCATATTGTGTCGTAAGGGGTCATATGGTGTCCTAAGGGGTCATAGAACACCATATGACTCCTTAGGACACTATATGACCCCTAATGATGTCAGATGACCCCTTAAGACACCATATGGTGTTGTTAGGGGTCATATGGTGTCCTAAGGGGTCATAGAACACCATATGACCCCTTAGGACACCATATGACCCCTAACAACACCATATGACCCCTTAGGACACCATATAGTGTTCTTAGAGGTCATATGATGTCCTAAGGGGTCAGATAGTGTCCTAATGGGTCATAGAACATCATATAACCCCTTAGGACACCTTATGATCCCTTAGGACACCATATGACCCTTAACGACACCATAAGGTGTTGGTAGGGGTCATATGGTGTCCTAATGGGTCATAGAATACCATATGACACTTTAGGAGACCATATGCCCTGAACGACACGATATGGTCTTGTTAGGGGTCATATGGTGTCCTAATGGGTCATAGAATACCATATGACCCCTAATAACACCATATGACCCCTAACAACACCATATGACCCCTTAGAACACCATATGGTGGTCTTAGGGGACATATGGTGTCCTAAGGGGTCATAGAACACCATATGAGCCCTTATGACACCATATGACCCCTAACGACACCATATGGTGTCGTTAGGGGTCATATGGTGTCCTAAGGGGTCATATGGCATCCTAACGGGTCATAGAATACCATATGGCCACTTAGGACACCATATGACCCCTAATGACACCATATGATACCTTAGGACACCATATAACCCCTAACAACACCATATGGTGTCCTAAAAGGTCATATAGTTTCCTGAGGGGTCATATGGTGTTCTATCATGCCCTAGGACACTATATGACCCATTTTAACATCCTAGTACATGACATGACCACTTGTGATATCATATGATCCCTCAAGACACAATATAGTGTTGTTAGGGGTCATATGGTGTCCTAAGGGGTCATATGGTGTCGTTAGGAATCATATGATGTTCTAAGGGGTCATATGATATTCTATTACTCATTAGTACACCATATGATCCCTTATGACACCATATGACCCATAACGACACCATATGGTGTCATTAGGGGTCATATGGTGTTATATGACCCCTTAGGACACCATATGACCCCTAACAACACCATATGGTGTCCTAATAGGTCATCTGATGTCGTTAGGGGTCATATGGTGTTCTATGACCCCTTAGGACACCATATGGTGTTGTGAGGGATCATATGGTTTTGTATGGGGTCATATGGTGTCCTAAGGGGACATAGAACACCATATGACCCCTTAGGACACCATATGGTGTTTTTCTGGGTTATATGGTGTCTCGAGGGCTCATATAGTGTCCCAAGGGGTCATAGAACACCATATGACCCCTTAAGACACCATATGTTGTCATTAAGGGTCATATGGTGTCATAAGGGGTCATAGAACATCATATGACCCCTTAGGACACCATATATTGTTGTTAGGGATTATATGGTGCTGTATGGGGTCATATGGTGTCCTAAGGGGTCATAGAACAACATATGACCCCTTAGGAAACCATATGACCCCTTAGGACATCATATGATGATGTTAAGGGTCATATGGTGTCTTAAGGGGTCATAGAACAACATATGACCCTATAGGACACCATCTGACGCTTTAGGATAGCATTTGGTGTTGTTAGGGGTCATATGGTGTCCTAAGAGGTTATAAAACACCATATGACCCTATGGGACACCATATAACCTCCAATGACACCATATGACCCCTAAGGACACCATATGGTGTCATTATGGGTCATATGGTGTCATGTTAGGTCATGTGGTGTCCTAAGGGGCCTTATGACATCATATGACCCCTTAGGACATCATATGACCCCTTTGGACACCATATGGTGTAGCTAGGGGTCATATGGTGTTCTAAGGGGTCATAAAACACCATATGACTCTCTCATATATATTCAATACTCTCTTATTGTCTCTCTCCATTCTCAAGGTCACCATCTCTCTCTTTCTCTATTCTTAAGGGGTCATATGGTTTCATATGACCCCTTAGGACATGATATGACCCCTTAAGACACCATATGGTGTCATTATGGATCGTATGATGTCATAAGCGGTCATTAGGTGTCTTATGACCCCTTAGGACACGATATGACCCCTTAGGTGTCTTTAGGGGTCATATTGTGTCCTAAGGGGTTATATGGTGTCCTATGAACTCCTAGGACACCATATGACTCCTTAGGTGTTGTTAGGGATCATATTGTGTCCTAAGGGGTCATAGGGTGTCATATGACCCTTTAGGACACCATATGATCCCATAGGACACCATATGGTGTCTTTATGGGTCATATGGTTTCCTAAGGAGTCATATGGTGTTAGATGAAGGATACCATATGGTGTCCTTTATGGGTCGTATGGTGTCCTAAAGGGTCATATGGTGTCCTATTACCCCTTAGGACACCATATGGTGTCATTATGGGTCTTATGGTGTGCTAAGGGGTCATATGGTGTTATATGGCCCATTAGGACACTATATGACCCCTTAGGACACCATATGGTGTCATTATAGGTCGTATAATGTGCTAAGGGATCATATGGTGTCTTATAACCCCCTAAAGGGGTTGTTAGGGGTCATATTGTGTCCTAAGGAGTCATATTGTATCCTATGACCCCTTAGGACACCATATGACCCCTTACAACACAATATGGTGTTGTTATGCATAGTATTGTGTCCTAAGGGGTCATATCACGCCCTATGACCCCATAGGACACCATATGACCCCTTAGGTGTCATTAGGGATCATATTGTGTAATAATGGGTCATATGGTATCCTATGACCCCTTAGGACACCATATGGTGTCGTTATGGTTTGTATGGTATCCTAACGGGTCATATGGTGTACTATGATCCCTTAGGACACCATGTAACCCTTTAGGATACCATATAGTGTCATTATGGGTTATATGGTGTCCTAAGGGGTCATATAGTGTTCAATGACCCTTTAGGACACCATATAACCCCTTACATGTTGTTAGGGTTCATATTGTGTCCTAAGGGGTCATATGGTGTCCTATGACACCTTAGGACACCATATGACCCCTTAGGTGTTGTTAGGGGTCATATTATGTTCTAAAGGGTCATATAGTGTTCTATGACCCCTTAGGACACCATATAACCCTTTAGTATACCATATAGTGTCAATATGAGTCATATGGTGTCCTCAGGGGTCATCTAGTGTCCTGTGACCCCTTAGGACACCATATGGTGTTGTTATGGGTTGTATGGTGTCCTAAGATATCATATGGTGTCCTATGACCCCTTAGGACACCATATGACCCCTTAGATGTCGTTAAGGGTCATATTATGTCCTAAGGGGTCATATGGTGTCATATGACCCCTTAGGACACCATATGACCCCTTAGGTACCATTAGGGGTCATATTATATCCTAAGGGGTCATATGGTGTCCTATGACCATTTAGGACACCATATGACCCCTAAGGACATCATATGGTGTCATTATGGGTTGTATTGTGTCCTAAGGTGTCATATGGTGTGCCCTTAGGGTAGTATATGACTCCTTAGGTGTTGTTAGGGGTCATATGGTGTCTTGTGACCCCTTAGGACACCACTTGGTGTTGTTGTGGGTCGTATGTTAAGCAGGAGGGGGAGAGAGATAGAGAGGGAGAGATAGAACTATAGAGGAGACATATAGATAGGCAAGAGACCTAGATTTCAAGAGAGGAGTGAGATTTATAGAGGGGGATAAAGAGAGGTGGGTAACGAGACCTATATACAAAGGTAGATAGGTGGAGAGGAAGGGAGGGAGAAACCTAGAGAGGGTGGATTGGAGAGTTAATGAACTAGACAATGAAGAGAGAGAATAATAGAGGAAAAGAGATAATGAGAGAGTGGGGGAAGGATATATAAATGGAGAGGGGAAGAAAGGAAGGGAGAGATCTAGAGAGGGAAGGGAGAGAGAAGAGAAGAGATAGAAGAACAAAGATATGAGTAAGAGGTGATGGATGGAGAGGTAGAAATGGAGGGAGAAAGAGACCTAGAGAATGAGGAGATGGATCTAGGTTTGGAGAGAGAGAAGAGGGGGAGAGTGTTCATAAATAGATAGGGGCAAGGGAAAGGGGGAGAAAGGTGGAGAGGGAGGGAGATAACTAGACGGTGGACAATTAGATAAGTGAGAAACCTAGAGGAGGAGAGAGAGGTGGGTAATTATATAGGGAGGGAGAGGTAGTGAGCTGAATAGGGAGGGAAGGGGAGCCATAGATATGGGGAGAGAGAGGATAGAAGGGATCGATAGTGAACAAGAGAAACGAGTGGGAGGGGAGAGAAATAATAAGAGAGTGGGAGATAAGAGAGAGGAAGGGAGCCAAGGATATAAATTAGGGTACAAGGAAGGGATGAAAGGTAGAGAGGGTGGGATATACCTAGAGAGGGGAGAGAGAAGTGAGAGAGACACGGGAGGGAGAGAGATAGGTGTATATTTTAGGGAAGATAAAGATAATGAGATACAGATCTAAAGAGCGCTAATAGGAGAATGTTGATTACTGAAATTTGACTAAGTATGAAAGTCAATATGATCCTCTAAAAACAAGAATCTACATTATAACTCCTATAGAGTTGAAACCACTCTCAAACATCCCACCAATATATACATGAAATATAACTTAAAGTGACTTATACTTAAATATTATATTTCATGTATATATTCTCCTCTCATGATGGGTATAACTTATGCCCAAGTTGAAAATTTTGCATCACAAAACCTTCAAATTGGACAATGCAAGACATTTGGTGCGTGAAAAATTTGGTGCTCGCCAAATGAAAAAAGTTGACTTTTCTCATTTGGTGCATGCCAAATTTTGCGCGCGCCAAATGGGAAAAGTCAATTTTTTTCATTTCGCGAGCGCCAAATAGGGTGAGCACCATATTTGGCACTCACCAAATGGTTTGCATTGGTAACTACCAACCCTTTGGGTTGGATTGTACTTGGGCATCCAACGCAATGGTTGGGTGATCATTTTAGGCCTAAGACATGTTTTTAACAGAGGATTAGAAAATTTTCACATATTTTTGGCCGTGCTCTCCATCAGGTTTGCACGTGTTTCAATAAAACTGAAAAAAATGAACTCAATCTCTCTCTTAGCTATCCAAGCATGTAATTCTTTTCACATTTTGATTTCGTTAAGGCTTTCATCTATAATTTCTTTTGTTAGTGTGTTCATTTCTGGTCAAAAACCAACATGCACTATTTTGGGTATAGTTTTTTACACGTTCATCGGATTTTGAAGAAACTTACATTTTTAGAAACTAGACTCCATTCTACACAATTTAAAAAAAAAAAGTTTTGATTTTTTATTAGTTATCAATGATTTTAGGGGGGAGCATGCTCAAATTTCTATTTTTCAGGATGTGTCCACTTAAAAAATTAGTAAAAAATCATATACTCATTAAAAAATTAGTTGAAATATCTAGCATAAACTACAAGGTGTTAGCCAATTTCTCACTGAAGGGATTTTAAAAATTCAAAAAAAAAGTTAACATTTTAGGGGGGCCACAACATATGCTATGTTATGTTTCTTGCATAAAAACAGGACCACTTTTTGTGGCCCCCCTTTTTGAAGCCCTTAATCTCCACCATTTTAAAAAAAAATTAGTAGTTTAGAATGTAGACTCGAAGCACTCTGACTCTTGTTCTTGTTGCATCTTCAAATTTGGAGTCTAACTATTTTCAATTTGTCGTTGAAGTTCAAACTTTGTTGATTTCTAGAAAAAAGTGGCATCTTAAGACCCCCTTTTGGTACCACAACTTGGTGCACATACCTATCCATTACATTTATTTTTGCAACTAAATACAATAGACATAGGATCATCTCAAAGCTTTCCCTTCCAAACCTTTTTCCAAGCAAACCTACAATAAAAATTTTTAGGTTGTGACCATGGAGGCTCACCTCCTAGCCTAGGCTTACAAGAAGCCACCACCGACCCAGGAGAACCTAGGCTAGATGGGATACACATAATCCATAAACATACAAGCAAGAAAACCCACAACAACATTAACACTCCCAACCCAAGGATAAACAATGTCACTTTTGTGACTTTTCAAGTGGGGTGAAGGTGGACCATATACCTAGAGGAAAATTCTACAAGTATGAGAACATAATGCCATTACAAGGCTACCAAGAAAAATATACACAAGTTCCAAACTTCTCCCATAAAGCCCTTATAATCCCCAAGCCATACAAGCCAACATACTCCCCTTATTACCCCCATTGCATAAACAAAACACTATGCAAGAAGGGTCTCAAAACTCCTTGCAAATCACTCTCTTCCAAAGAGAGCCTTTAGACTCATAGGCTGTCAAACAACCGTTTACTTCAAGGCCACTCTACCCTCCGAAGGGTGAGTTTGGCCTTGAAAACTTCAAAACAAATCTCAAAATAAAATCACAATAACAAAAGAAAAGAAGACATAGGGAAGAACTCAACATATTACTAACATACTAAGATATCAACAATGAAAACAACTATAACAAGCAATCTTTTCAAAAATACAACAACATACATGAGCTAGAAAAACAACCAACCTTAAATCTGCCAAAAGGATGATGAATCTTGTAGAAGAGCTTCCCAAATCCACTATCTTTTCCCCTCAATACTTAGCCAAAAACCTCCAAAAAACTAACTTACAAAACTACTCAAGAATCTAAATCTCCAAAAATGGAGAGTGGGTGATCAAACTTCTCCCTCCCAAACTATTCCCTAAGAAGACACTCCTCACTCTTTCCAACCCTTTTGGAAAGGGTGAAGGATATTCATAGGCTGGTCTTCCCAAAACCTTACAAACTATCTAGCCAAGGCACCTCAAAAAGATTAAAGGAATGGGGAAGAGGACTGCCACTCATGAGGAGGGTTGTCTAGCCTAGGTAAGCTCCTCAAAAGTTGAAATTCGGCCAACTTGGAAAAGTCAACTTTTGGGGTGACTAAACAGTCTCCAAGGAGTGGACACATGGCTAAATTTGTCTTTCATCCATAGGTACATCATATGGCCCACTAAAAATGCTCCTAACTTGACCCTAGAAGTTAGTTTAACCCTCTAGAAACTCACCCAAAATTTACCTACGGGTCAACCTTGAGTTGACCTTTCAAATCGCTCCCTATCCAAGACTTTCTTGGGACCATACTAGGATAATTGAAAAATGTATTGGTAAAACAAATTTCCTCCCAAGGGACATATCATTTCCAACTCACTTTACAACACATGTGTGAAGTGACACCACAAAACAATTACACATCACTAAAATACACATGGGAAATGTCTCTTTTTTGAAATTTATAAATTAAACAATTTCCAAATTAAACATACATCCAAGCATAACATTTATAAATTAAAACACATTTACAAACGAGGTGTTGTCTCTCCAAATAGACAACCCTTGGCTTCACAAATGCATATAGGTCTAGGATTGATTCTTCGAATAGTTTCCATGGTCACATGGAATAATTTTCTTGCACATCTCACTTTGCACATTAGTAATTCCAAAAATTACATATAACATTATCATATGGAAAGAATACAATTTAGACATGGCATACAATTTCATTTCTAATAATCAAGTTTCCAATTATCTAATAACATCCACATAAAATAATCTACTAAATGATATCATCATAATTATCATGGAATTAAATCATTTATAGAGCATGCATCCATAATTTTCTAGCATCAAAACAAAGTACTAAAAATCAAAGTAAATGACATAATCATATCAATGTTATCCAAACACTACATCATATAAAATCTATGTCTATAATGCATCAAAATGTAGTATCAATAGTAGGTCTAGCATAAAAATAACTGAAATACTATGATGACTTGGGGTAGGGCCTCACACCAAGCCCTAGGGACCTACATAAGGCCATAGAGAGATTTCGTCAATCGGCAAACCAATGAAGATTCCTTGATGAAACCCTATGGTTGCTCCATATATATCTCCTCATCAATATCCCCATGACAAAAAACACTCTTCACATCCATCTCATGGACAACCCAACCATGAGCTACAACAATAGCGAGTGTCAAGTGAATGGAGTTCATCTTTGCTATGGGCGCAAAGGTCTCAGTATAGTAAACACCTAGAACTTGTGAGAAAACTTTTGCAACAAGTTGAGCCTTATACTTACCACACTACCATCCGCTTCAAACTTAGTCCGATAGATCCACTTACATCAAACCATCTTTCTCCCCTTAGGGAGAGGGATTAACTCCCAAGTGTTGTTGCTCATCAAGGAACTATACTCTTCCTCCATATCTTGGTCCCAATTGGGAACCCCTGATGCTTCCTGAAATGTCTGTGGATCGAAAGTGGTAGCAATATATGCATGTGGAAGGTCCTAATGCTATGATAGAGTCCTCTAATTGACTTAAGGATCCCCAACAAGAGAACCTGTTGATTCAAGTGTCTTTCAAGCCCAATAAGGTCTAGGTCGAGGTGGAGGATGAGGCTCCTCAACTGCTAGTGGTCTCTACAGAGGTGTAACCCAGCGAGTCAGAGTTGAAGAAGTCTCATCATTTGAATCACTATCATCACTATCCACAATGGAGGATGGTAGAGGAGGAAGTGAGGCTTAGCTAGGAGAGCTTTCCTCAAAATGAACACTCCTCTCAGTAAACATCTCATGTGTCTCTGGATCGATCAATTGATATCCCTTAACACCCTCTGGATATCCAACAAAAATACAAGGCCTTCTCTGAGGTTCCAATGCCTTGTGTTTCTGCAGAGGAATGTGAGCCCATGCTACACACCCAAAGACTTTGAAAGGTCAAACAATTGGTTTTTTACCAGTCTAATCCTCAAAAGGAGTAATACCTGTTGGCATTATGTGAACTGGTATGAGGACATAATTACATTGTGTGTTGTCATTTTTGTCAATATGATGAAGAGAAGAGAACCGATATAACACTATGAACCAGCATTTGCGCCAAAGTGAAGCAGTGTGTTTGTTCAAGGTGAACCGACATATGGTTGTGGGAACTGGCATATGGAAGCATTGTATGACTACCGGTTGTAGTCTCAACTTCAGGGTTTCCGGTTGAAGTGCTTCAAGCCTGTGTGGCTCAACTGGTGACTTTGTGTGATGAGTTAGCATGGTAACGAAGAACAAATCATGGTGCCATGTAAGCCTTATGTGCATGAAGGATCTTGCATGAAGGAGATTGTTCCTATCTACCTCAGGAATATGCAAAGTCTGTAAATGGTGATAACATGTGATGGGTTATCAACCGCCATGAAATCGGTGGAAAACAAATGATGGAGAATGTCTTGAGATTGGATCAAGACTGTTGCATTTAATGCAGTGGGCTCAACGGTCAGGATTGAACCATTTGAATTCCTTAACCTAATAGGTTTAGGGTTAAGGGTTTATGCCACCGACCTATCTATTTTCCTATAAGGTCAATGTTGTGTTTCTTTCTGAGGTTGTTGGCAAAAGTTGTGTGTGTGTATCCAAGAGAAGAGATATGTGATTCTTGCCAGACCAGAGGAAAGAAGTGATGCCTACAGAGTGTAAGTACAGAAGGTAAAGAGGAGCTAAAGTGGATCTGCATTTGCATTGAGTGTTGTTACCAGATCATTGAAATACCTGTTGATCTCTAACCACCTCAACAGTTGGAAAATCCCTTAACAGGGTAGCTTTAACTGACTTGCTGTAAATCCTTTAATAGGGTGACTCAAAAACATTGAGTTCTTTAAATCCTCTAACAAGGTAACCTTTACAGGGTTTAACCCTTAACCGGGTATTCTAGTCATCCCTTAACCAAGTGATCCCTAACAGGATCGGTTCCTAACAAAACCTATTGTATTCATCCCCACCATGGTTTTTCCCAGTTGGGTTTCCATGTGAAAAATATGTGTGTCATGTGTGATGTCTTCTTCATGTGATGCTATGTTGTTTTCTGTCAAGCGGTGAATCATGTTGATCTAGTTGCTTATATGTATATCTTTGATGGTAGATTACCTATTCATGCATTAGGGTGAAATGGAAATGAAGTGTTAGATTATATGAGAAGATAAGTGTCAATCGGTCTATTCTTGTCTTAGTTATTCTGGGTTTTGCCAGTTGTACTTTGTTTAAGGACCAGTGTTACTATTGGTCTGTCAATGCATAGTGTCTGCTAACAAACCGGTTTAAGAGTGTGCTTTTGTTTGTACTGATTCACCCCCCCCCCCCCTCTCAGTACCGATTTGGTACTATTCATTCATCATTGAGTTATCAATTGGTATCAGAGCATCCTCCAGGTCCTCTGTGTTATAAGGTTAACTACTTGAGGTAAAGATCCTAGTCTAATGATGAAGAGGGAAGGTCCAAAGTTTAACAGAGAAAATTTTAGTATATGGAAAGACAAAATGAAGATATACATCAGAAGCATGGGTGCTCAACAATGGAGCTATGTTGAGAATGCCTATGTTGCCCTTATTGGTACTCTCATCGATGACCAAAAGAGAGAGATGCAAGAGAATGGGCAAGTCATGGAAGCCCTAATTAGTAGTTTATCTGACATTAAGTTTATTGATGTCCAAGATAAGGTAAATCCCAAAGAGGTATGGGATACTCTTAAAAATATCTATGGTGGTGATGAGCATGTAAAACAAGCTAAGGAAGAAAGCCTTAGAGGGAAGTTTGAAGACATGTGGATCGTTGAAGGTGAGACCATTCAATAGTATGGAATAAGAATCAAAACCGTTGTTGGAGATATCAAGAGTGTAGGTGGTAAAATGGAAGATTCCACTATGGTAAGCAAAGTCCTAAGATCCTTATTACCGGTCCATGCAATAAGGGTTGCTGCTATTCAAGAGTTGAGATCAATAGACAAGACTAAGGTATCCCTAGACTCCATCATTGCAAAGTTGACAGCCTATGAGCTAAATAGTTTTGATGGCAGTGTTCAAAAGACTGAATCAACTTTTAAAGCTTCTGTTGTACCACCCAGAAAAGGAAAAGAACCTAGCACTAGTGGTGAACCAAGACAGAGTAGAGAAATGGATGATGAGGAGATTCTGATGGCATTTGAAGCTCTCCTTGCCAGGAAACTTCCTAAAGGAATCGACAAATACAAAGGTAAGCTTCCTTTGAAATTCTTTTCTTTTAACCGGATAGGACATATTGTTGTAAACTGTCCTAATGGCGACAACAAGGACAAACCAAAAAGGTTCAAGAAATTCAAAGGAGGAAACCAAAGAAACTATTTTGTGGCAGTTGATGACGGTGTCACAGATGAGGAATCAGAAGATGAAGAAAATGAAGATATTGTGTTTGTTGTTGTCAAGGAAGATGTGTCAGACAAGAAGGCTCTTGTCTCCCGGTTTGATAGTTCCAATGAGTGGATTATTGACAGTGGTTGTTCTCACCATATGACTGGTGACTGGAGAAAGTTTCTATCCTTGGAAGAGTATGATGGTGGTGTGGTTCGCTTTGGTAATGATGCACCATGCATGGTCAAAGGCAAAGGGTCCATCTCTCTAAATGGAAAGAGTAGTGCTGACAATGTGTATTGGATTGATGGTCTCAGACACAACCTTTTGAGTGTTGCACAACTGAATGATAGTGGTCTCACTCTTGAATTCAATAATGGAGTGTGTAGAATCAAAGGAAAGAATGGTGAATTGGTGGCTACCGGCATGCAGACCAAAGGTAACCTATTTCAGCTGAATGTAAATATAAGTACATATCTTATGGCTAAATTTGATGATAGCTGGATATGGCATAGGAGACTCTGCCATGTAAACTTTGATAACATTGTGAAGGCTAGTAAGATCAATGTAGTTAGAGGGTTGCCAGTGCTAAGAAAATGAGATGATACCTTGTGCAGAGAGTGTCAATTGGGGAAAATGTCTTCGTCAACCTTTAAAGATAAATCTTTCACTGCTGACAATTTGTTTGATCTTGTGCATACTGATTTGTGTGGTCCTATGAAAACTAGGAGTGTGCAGGGTGATAGGTACTTCATGATTCTCATTGATGACTACTCAAGAATGATGTGGGTCACATTCTTGAAAGATAAGTCTAAATCTTTTGTAAAGTTCAAAGCTTTCAGAGCATTAGTGGAGAAGGAAAGCGGTAAAAGGATCAAGTGCCTGAGAACTGATTAAGGAGGGGAATTGACTTCCAGTGAATTCAACAAGTATTATGAAGAACGTGGCATCAAGAGGCAACTGTCTGCCCTCCGAACTCCATAGTAGAATGGCCTAGCAGAGAGGAATAACCAGACAGCTAGAACTATGTTGATTCAAGGAAAGGTAACCCACACCTTTTGGAGAGAAGCGGTGAGCACTGCAGTCTATACAATGAACTAGGTACTCATCAAGAAAGGTCAGGATAAAACTCCTTATGAGTATTGGACCGGTAAGACACATGTGGTTAGCTAATTTAGAGTTTTTGGTAGTAAATGTTACATCAAGAGGAGTGAACACCAGAGAAAATTTGATGCGAAATGTGATGAGGGAATATTCCTAGGGTATTCCACCAAGAGCAAATCTCTCAAGTGTTTCAATAATAGGACTCAGAGAATCATGGAAAGCAACAATGTAAGAGTTGATGAAACCTCTGAGAAAATAGAGGAAACCAGTAGTGAGAAAGCGGTAAATGAACCAGTTGTAACCTTCTGGGAACCGGCTGTCAGTCAATCGAGTACCAGTAACAGTGTTCCTACACTGGTAGATGTAGATGTTGATATTGATGGAGATGAGGATGAAGAAGAAAAGGAAGACGAATCTATCAAGACCATTCCTCGGTATGTTGAGCTGAATCATGATCCTAAGTAGATCATAGGAGATAAGGATGGAGGAATCCTTACAAGAAGAAAGGTCAGAGAAAAATCATGTATGATCTCTGAATTTGAGCTTGAATCATTCAAAGAGGCACATAAAGATGAAGACTGGATCAAGGCAATGGATGAGGAACTTGACCAGATAAAGAAAAATGGTACATGGTCTTTGGTTCCCAGACCGGAGCATAAAAGTGTCATTGCTACCAAATGGGTTTTGAGAAATAAGCTGAATGAGGATGGCACAGTGATTAGGAACAAAGCTAGATTGGTGTGCAAAGGATATGCCCAAGAAGAAGGAGAAGACTATGGAGAAACCTTTTCTCCTGTAGCTAGATTGGAAGGAGTTCATATGCTTCTTACATATGTAGCTTTTAAAGGTTTCAAAGTATATCAAATGGATGTAAAATCTGCATTCCTAAATGGTGTACTTGAAGAGGAGGGATATATAGAGCAACCAGATGGGTTTGCCCTATCTGAAGACAGTGACATGGTATGTAGGCTACATAAAGTCTTATATGATCTAAAGCAAGCACCTAGAGCATGGTATGAATGCCTACATTCCCATTTTGTAAAGATTGGACTTGAGAGAACAAGTGAAGATAGTAATATCTACTTGAAGTCTGAAGGAGATCAGATCCTAATCTTTGAGGTATTTGTTGATGACATTATCTTTGGTGGAGATGACAAGATGAGTCATGAGTTTGCAGATGAGATGAAGAAAGAGTTTGAGATGTCACTCATAGGGGAGATTAGGTTCTTCATTGGACTGCAGATCCAGCAGATGAAAGATGGAATCTTTATCACTCAGTCCAAGTATGTCAAAGAGGTGTTGAAGACCTTTGGCATGGAAGATAGCAAACTAGTTTGTACACCAATGGTGACTAGTTGTAAACTATCCAAAGAGGATGACTCAGCATTGGTTGATGAGAAGGAATACCGATCAATGATTGGTAAGTTGCATTATGTAGTGCATAGCAGACCAGATATTGCACATGTAGTTGGCATTACTGCAAAGTTCCAGAAAATCCCAAGAGAATCCCACTTGGTTGCACTCAAGCAGATTCTTAAGTATCTGAAGGGACCTGTTGATTATGGATTGTGGTATCCATATAGCAAGGATTTCAACTTAAAAGTATACACAGATGCTGATTGGGAAGGTAATGTAGATGACCAAAAAAGCACAACCGGTGGTGCATTCTTTCTCAGTGGTAGACTGGTCTCATGGATGAGTAAGAAGTAGAGTTGTATCTCTCAGTCTACAATGGAAGTATAGTATGTTGCAGCTTTCATGAATTGTACTCAGATAATTTGGATGAAGCATGTATTAAATGGCTTCAAAGTTCATGTATCTGAACTGGTAAGTATATTTTGTGACAATACTAGTGCAATTAATATCTCCAAGAATCCGGTTTTACATTCTAGAACCAAACTCTTTGAGCTTAAGTATCATTTCTTGAGGGAAAAGGTTCAGAACAAAGAGATTGCACTGGAACATGTTTCCAGTAAGGAGCAGTTAGCAGACATATTCACCAAGCCTCTCCCAAAGGCTACATTTATGTACTTAAGAGGTGAACTAGGGGTGTTGCCCCTTCAGGAGGTAAACTAAAGGCATATGCTCCACATCAGTCAGGTATTGCATAGTTATTTTTTTTTTTGGATTGATGTGTTGAAGGATGCTACTCCTCGAGGGGAGCAACATAATGTAACAGGGCAACTTGTGCCTCCACTTTGGCATTGTTGTCAAAGGGGGAGAAGATGTGAAGTGGAGAAGACATCTGCAGAAATTGGGGGAAAAGATGTGAAGTGGAGAGTTATCTTTATATATTGCCATCAATGCCAAAGGGGGAGATTGTTGGCATTATGTAAACCGGTATGAGGACATAATGACATTGTGTGTTGTCATTGATGTCAATATGATGAAGAGAAGAAAACCAGTATAACATTGTGAACTGGCATTTGTGCCAAAGTGAAGAAGTGTGTTTGTTCAAGGTGAACCGACATATGGTTGTGGGAACTAGCACATGGAAGCATTGTATGACTACCGGTTGGTAGTCTCAACTTCAGAGTTTCTGGTTGAAGTGCTTCAAGCCTGTGTGGCTCAATTGGTGACTTTGTGTGATGAGTTAGCATGGCAAGGAAGAACAGATCGTGGTGCCACATAAGCCTTGTGCGCATGAAGGATCTTGCCTTAAGGAGATTGTTCTTATCTACCTCAGGAATATGCGAAGAATGTAAATGGTGATAACGTGTGATGGGTTATCAGTCACCATGAAATGAGTGGAAAACAAACAATGGAGAATGCCTTGAGATTGGATCAAGACTATTGCATTTAATGCAGTGGGCTCAACAGTCAAGATTGAACAGTTTGAATTCCTTAACCTAACAGGTTTAGGGTTTAGGGTTTCTGCTACCGACCTATCTATTTTCCTATAAGGTCGATGTTGTGTTTCTTTCTGAGGTTGTTGGCAAATGTTGTGTGTGTGTATCCAAGAGAAGAGATACGTGATTCTTGCCAGACCAGAGGAAAGAAGTGATACCTGCAGAGTGTAAGTGTAGAAGGTAAAGAGGAGCTAAAGCAGATCTGCATTGGCATTGAGTGCTGTTACCAGATCATTGAAATACCTGTTGAGCTCTAACCACCTCAACAGTTGGAAAATCCCTTAACAAGGTAGCTGTAACTGGTTTCTTGTAAATCCTTTAACAGGGTGACTCAAAACCATTGAGTTCTTGAAATCCTCTAACAAGGTAACCTTTAACAGGGTTTAACCCTTAACAGGGTATTCTAGCCATCCTTTAATCAGGTGATCCCTAACAGGATCGGTTCCTAACAGAACCTATTGTATCAATCTTTAACTAGACAAGGCTCCTAACAGAGTGAACTTATAAAGAGTTCAAAAAAAAGCTTGTGGGTATTCATCCCCACCATGGTTTTTCCCAGTTGGGTTTCCATGTGAAAAATATGTGTGTCATGTGTGATGTCTTCTTCATGTGATGCTATGTTGTTTTCTGTCAAGTGATGAATCATGTTGATCTAGTTGCTTATATGTATATCTTTGATGGTAGATTATCTGTTCATGCATTAGGGTGAAATGGAAATGAAGTGTTAGATTGTATAAGAAGATAAGTGTCAACCAGTCTATGCTTGTCTTAGTTATTCTGGGTTTTCCGGTTGTACTCTGTTTAAGGACCGGTGTTACTGTTTGTCTGTCAATGCACAGTGTCTGCTGACAAACCAATTTAAGAGTGTGTTTTTGTCTAGATTGATTCACCCCCCCCTCTCAGTACTAGTTTGGTACTATTTGTTCATCATTGAGTTATCAATACCCATCAAATTTTTGTGAGGAACCCGATTTTGGATGTGTGTAGCACAAGTGATAGCCTCTGCCCAAAAGGTGGGATCAAGGGAATGTGCATGTATCATACAGCTAGCAATTTCCTTGATAGTTCTATTCTTATGGTCTACAACTCCATTCTTTTGTGGAGTGTAGGCAACCAAATGTTGAAGATCAATCCCCTCAAATGTACAAAAATCCTTAAGTCTTTTGTTCACATATTCCCGTCCATTATCTGTGTGAAGGATATTGACCAATTTCCCTAATTACTTCTCCACATGAGCCTTGAAGTCTATAAATATGTCAAACACTTCACTCTTATGAACAAGAAAATAGACCCAAGTGAATCGGGAGTAGTCATTAATGAAGGTGAGGACATAGCGGGCCCTACTAAATTAAGGTGATGGAAATGGACCTGCTACATCATTGTGAACAAGATGAATAACTTCCAAAGCTCTTCAAGATTTCCGCTTAACAAACTTCTCCTCTGGATGCTTTCCCATGGAACATTTTGAACACCCTCTGAAAAATTGATTTGAGGTACACCTATGACCATGTCATTAGTGCTAAGCTGTTGAAGATAGCAGTAGTTGAGGTGACCAAACCGCTTGTGCCATAGCTTACTTTCTGAATTTGAATAAGCAAGGCCCTAGAAGGAGAACTTGGCACAAAGCGAGAGAATGAATAAAGCCTTAAGTTGTCATTGACATGCCCCATTGGTACCAAGGCATCATTATCAAGTTCTTTTAGCACAATTGAATCAAGTGTAAACTCAACCTTTTTCCCTTTCCCATAGTGAGTGATTTGGTAGATAGAGAGAAGACTGGTAGACAAGTTAGGAACATAAAGAACATTCTCAAATGTTCCATCATCCATGGAAACCAAAAATTTCCCTTCAACCTCAACTTGTGTATTATCACCTATGTAAACGTGAGGTACCTTTGATGGTTCTAATGAAGAAAATTGCTCCATTGTAGAACCCATGTGATAAGAGGCACCCGAGTCAACTATCCACTGCTGTGAAGAACCTGTTGTAGCCACAAATGCTTGCCCTTTTCCCTTAGACTGTGAGGAACTAGAAGGAGATGATTCTTTTTTGTTGTAGGCGGATGGAAAATTGATGTTGTTCTTCTTGAGGAGATTTGTCAACTCATCAACTTTCTTGGTGTGGGATCGATCCTTATCATGACCATACTTCTTGCAATAAGCACAAGTTGGTTTTTTCCTTCTTAGGTGTATTCCCCTCCTTGGAAGAGGATGAAAAATTGCCTTGTGATGCAAAAGATGATTGTCCTTTTTCCTACCATGGCTTTGACTTAGATTACTTCTTCTTGTTATTGAAATCTTTACCTTGACTCCCTTGATTAGTCACCAAAGCCTTGGACTTTGGAGACTTGAGAATCTCCATGTTTAACAACTTAGATTGTTCCAACATCAACATTTCTGTGAAAGCATCAAATGAAGGCATAGTATAGGAACTCCCCACTGTCAAGCGATGGGTTTGGAAGCTAGAAACAAATGCTGCATATTCGAGTGAAAGCTTGTCCAACAAGTTGAATATCAATTGAGCATCTTTTTTGTCAATTCCATAATCCTTCAGCTTTGTTCTTAGCTCATTTTCTTTGGTGACATAATCCTGGATTGTATCAAAACTCTTGGGATCCAAGTTGGTGAGCTTATTGTCAATCTTGTAGCCTCTGATTTCATCAACTTGACCATACAATTTCTGAAAGATATCCCAAGCTTCTTTGATTGTAGAACTCTTCTCAATGTGAAAAATGAGGTCATCTGATGTACATACTTATGCAAAGTTTCAAGAGCCATACAATTTCTAGTGAGCCATTCTAATTGAGCATTAGGATCAGTCGTAGGATCTGCTAGTGCTTCTATTGTTCCATCTATTTAATGCATGAGTCCTTTCTCCATGCTTTTATTTTCCAAGATGCATAGTTATGTGGAGTTAAAGGTGGAAATTTATGAGGACCCATAGAAACAAAAATGAAAGAGCACAAGGAAAGAGAGGCACAATCACACAAGACACCCCCCCAAATTCACTCAATCAAAGAATTTCACACCCCCCCCCCCACCGTAAAATGATGATTTGACACTTTATACTTAGGGCATGTACAATGGGCCACTTGCAAAAATGGCAAAGTGGGCTTCTGATTTCAACTTTACAACTGACTCAAATAGGCCAAAAGAGACTCAAACTGATAATGCAAGAGATCTAAACTAAGATCCAATAAAATTACAAGTACCAAGTAAGCCAAAAAAGACCAATTTCCGATAGTAAAATATCCACTCAAAATATCTACAAACTGATGAAAGATTATGAAAGTCGACCAAAAAAATATGCACTTTAAAAAAAAATGGCACCTGAAAAGGAGATTGTATGAGCCCAAACGAAGCCTTTGAAGTTGCAAAATTGAGGATTAGACATGTACTTTTGAGAGAATCCAAAAATTTTGAAACACCGACTCACCAAAATCAGAAAATAACCACACCATTACGGAGATCATGAAACATTATCCCAAATTAAAAAAAATTGCACCCAAAAAGGAGCAAAACTGAGCAAGTTATGGGCCTTCAAAGTTGACCCAAAAAATCAAACTGCTCAATGGTGAGGGGTCTAAATTTTTCAAAAAAGGTGTTGATGCAGGATGATGTCAACACTTCACTATGTTAAATTTGACATTCGTATGACCATCAAAAAAATGTCACACCCTCTACTGATTGTATGGATAGGTTGACGTTGCAAGATGATAGAGTCACTAACTATGCAGTCTGCACTGTATGGATGCTTATGTGGCAAGCTTATGTGGCACTGTGTGAGAGCCATATGTCTATCTATGTGACAGGCTGCGTGCCAAGCTCTATACAACAATCTGCGTGGTAGTCTATGTACAACAGTTCGCGTGGCAGGCTGTGAATGGTGGGAGGTTGCGATCGCTGGCTGTGAATAGTGGGAGGTTGTGGTTGCCAGTTGAGACTGCAATCACCAGTAGAAGCTGTCAGAGGTCATTGGTAGGAAGTGGTCGTAGGTGCACATGCTAGGTTTGGTAGCGGAAGGAGCAAGTTGGGGGTGGTCGGGGCCAGCGGGAGCTGTCGGCAGGAGGCCACTACGGAGCTGATGGGAGGAAGCTCAGATGGCATACGGTGGTGGACAACATACGGTGGCAGATGGCGTATGGTGGTATGTCTTGCAGAGTATGCAAGGTAAAGGTATGGGGGGTAGGGTCAACGAACCCCCCCCTCCCGAAAATATAATTTTTTTTGAAAATTTTTCATAACTTAAAAAATCTACGAAATGTTTTGATTGAAATTAAATTTTCGCAGAATAAAAAAAATATTTTATTTTTTTAAATCCATACCATACTACCCAAATTAGGTAAAAAATTTCTCCAACACCCAAAATTTGACTTTCGCCAAAATAGGTCGAGTTTATACTCGATTTTTATTGAAACCTCCCAAACGCAACGGTGAGGTTGAAAATGTTGTAGGATGCCTCCAAAATGTACAGTACCTCAGATCCAAAATTAGAAGTCTTCCAAGATGTCTCCCAAAACCAATCAATGAAGCCCTAATGGCTCTGATACCATGTAAGATTTTGCCAAGATCAAGAGCACAATGAAAAGCACACAAAACAAAGGCAATAGTTTCACAAGAACAAACTATATTCTCATCAATATGCAAAAGTGATCAACTGGATTAACCAATACAAGGAATATGGGCTGGCTTATATAGGCAAGGCCAAATGGATATGTGAACACACAATCATGACATGTGGCTCAATGAGAAACAAGGGTAAGTAGGAAAAAATAGGGGTAGGTAGGAGAAATAATATCATACTCCACAAGAGGTGGATCACCAACTGAATGTGGAATGTAACAACAAGATAAGACCACAAAAGGTGAAATTTCTCCTACAAGCATCATCCTTATGTGCACACTTCCCTAGGTATCTCATATCCAAACTACGATGAGATGCATTATCCTGAGTCAACTTAAGTAAAGTGTAATTATATCTTATAAGAATAAATGATTACACCAACAAAATCAAATTGAACCATAACTCTAAACCTAATTAAACACTGAACCAAATAAAACCCTAACTCCAATCCTAAACATAATTGAATCCTAACACTACTACTAAACTAAATTGAACCCTTATACCAAGTTTGACAGTATACCAAATAAAATCCTAACCATGTACTAAATTAAATCAAAATAATAAACCAAATAAAACCAGCAACAATTAACTCGAGCGGCATAGATTTAAAACACACTAAACCAAACTAAGCAAGAGAAGACAAAAGCGTTGCTTTCCAGATAATTCCTTGCGCTATCGCCACCCTCTTCCTACACAAACTGAGTTTTTCCTTAGAAATAAATACTGTTCAAAGAAATAGTAGATGAGAAAGGTTAATATTCACAGATGTCTCTATTATTATTATTTGCTGCATTAATTCTTATTTATCAATACATTGTTTTGGGATGCAAAGCTTTAAATAAGTATAAATATTCTGTAAACTGATTAGACATTGATTCACCCCCCTCTCAGTGTCTTTGGAACTGTCATTGATTCTAACAATACCAAATAGAATCCTAACCATGTATTAAATTAAATCAAAATATTAAACCAAATAAAAACAACAACAATTAACTCGAACAACATAGATTTAAAACAGACTAAAACGGACTAAGAAAGAGAAGCCAGAAGCTTTCCAAATAATTCCTCGCTCTATCGCCACCCTCTTCCTACACAAACCAAGTTTTTCCTTAGAAATAAATATTGTTCAAAAAAATAGCAAGTGAGAAAGGTTAATATTCACAGATGTATGTTTTAAGAGTAAACTAAACACATGGTTCTTTGTAATTGTGTAAATTCTTGGTGCCGAATAAAACTGTAAACTACACACGTTATATGAAGCGATCGATGTATAGTGCATCCAATATTCTTATATATTCTACAAGATTTTTATTTACAAACAATAAAGATTTCATTTGGACTTGTAACATAACAACATATAAAGACACACTGATTTACTTTTGCAGCACACATTCTTGTACTTGGATGTCAATGATTTACTTTTAATTTTTTAACTTATTTCTGTATTGTTAAAGACTCCAAAGCTAGATCTACTTTCTGATCCTCCTCTCCTGTAAGATGTGATGAAAAGATTTAAGCAGTAGTAAACAAAATAACACAATACTATTAGAATTGCATAGACAGTACAACACGTATTGAGTGGACAGCTCAACACAGAAACATGACACAACACATACTTAAGAGTTTTGTTTACACGGACTTTACCACTCAGACTTGCATAGACAGTACAACACTGATCTAGATTTCCTGTCAGAATTTTTATGTTATAACAGACCCTATAGATGTTAGTACATTGTTTAAAAGAATTTTCAATAAGTATTAATTTCTCTTTAATCTTCCTCTTCTCTGTTTCAATAATTTGATCAAAAGTGGCCCTCTTAGCCAAAGTAAACCTTTCAAGTGCTTTCTGGTTGGAAATCTGTTGTAGTGACTGAAGGTTTTTAGATATATGCTCTGTTAGTGCCTTAAGCTTGCTAGAAGGGCTCTCTTCATTTTCAATCAAACAATCAGGAATCAGTCTATGTAAAATAGTTATTGATTGATCTATTATTACTTTGTTTGCATATCCCTCCTTTATTAACTTTTGAGTAGCCATCATCATAAGCTCTATAGGACTCATCTCTGTGATTGATTTCTTCTCAACTTGAGAAGTGTCAATTGCCAAAAGTGTTCCAGATGAATCAATTGTTGGTTTAGTACCATTTTCCTTATCTTTCTTTTGTCTATCCTCTCTTGGTGTAACCCTTATCCCTACCTCTAATGCATCAGTGGCTTCGCCACTTGGTGTAGTATCTATTACTGTCGATGGATCATTATCCACAATGTTATTCGTAACCTGTACAAATGTTGTCTCAGCGGTATAGTTTGTACACTCTCATCAACTTTAGATTTGCCTACCGGTTCACTCAAAATATGTTCTAAAGTACCCAAAATTCCTTTCTCTTTAGATTTGTTTGGAATGGTGGGAGTAGTTGCCTTAGAAAATTATTCTTGAGAAGTAAGGAAATCAGGATTCTTTTGGAAGAATTTAGCCCAACCAACTTTGGTCTCATTCATTACTTCATTAAATCTCCCCATCACTAGACTTATTTGTCAATTTTTGGTGTTAAAGATTGTTCTGTGTGCCATTTCTATACATCTCTTCATTTCCTCATTATTTATAGAGCCACACATGCCTAGAAGTTCAACTTCTTTTATCTCGTGTCCCACTTAACTGCGTCTAATATTCTTGCATCTAACTTATTATATAGTGATAAAAGGATTTCCATCAAAATTTCTACCAAAGCCTTCTTATATATATCTATATGTAACAAAATTGCTTCCTGTATTTCATTTTGTTCATTTTCATCTAAATGTTCATATAATTTTGATACATTGTTCAAAATTCCATCCATAGATACCTCATCAATCAACTTAGCACAGGTCATGTTACCAGATTCAGTCACTTCATCACTCTTTTTCTTATTTTCGCTGGGGGTTCAAGGAGTGGATAGAGTAGGATTCCTCTTCTAAGTAGGTTTCTTTGTTGAAGGTGTGGTAGCAATTAGTTCTTTGACTATCACCTTCCTCACAAGTTTCCTCCTAGTTTCTACCTTCTTCTCCTCTACTGGAGGCTTGTCAAATTTCTTCCTCGGAACCCTTTTGAATGAAAGATGTTGATTATCCTCTGTATCAGAATTAGGAGATGTGATTGTTGCTGACCTCTCTACCTTAGGAAGCACTAGTTGCTGCTAGTTGATCTATCGGCTTAGATCCAGAACCTAGTTTAGTATCAATCTGGTGTATTACATTCTGAACAAATGCATACATTTTGTCTATTTTCTTTTCCCTCCTTTTCTTGTTAAAACCAATTTTCACTTCTAGAGCCTTCTCCCCTGTAGTACCAAAGTGTTCAACCTTGTCATCCAAAGGAGGATCAATTAGCATCTTAGCATAAAGTTCCAAAATACTATCATCAACTTCATATCCCAGCTCGGTGACCCAGATTGTTCTAGGTTCAATCTCTTCCATGAGTGTCTCATCTGTTTTAACCATGAAGCAAATTTCAGTGGAGTATTTCTCCATAATGTGTTTGGAGATTCTTTCCCTCAGTCTCATGTTCTCCTGGAATGTTTTAAAGAATCCCCATAACTCCTTATCCCTATTACTACCAAGACCGGTGATTGCATTTTTTATTTGCATACCTACCGGTATGTCATGAGCCCAATGCTTATTTCCCAAACCCAGTATCTCATTCATGAACTATAACATCAAACAAACAATAAGGTTTCCAAACAAAAATGTACCTTTCTTAACACCTTTAATTTTCACAAGATTTATCATTAATTCACTTCTCACCAATTCACATAGATCATACTTCCCATTATTCTTCAACATCTGATATGCAGCATGGATTCAGGAACTGGAAACAGAGTTCAATCGACTAGATTGAGTTACCTTGTATCCAATGATCATGCTAGAAAATTCCACATTAGTATCAGTAATGGTGCTAACCCTCATAGATCTTCCATCATGGGTTGCACCAGTGAGCTTCTCAACCTCAATGTTGGAGATCTTCTTTCCTGGTTCATGTCTGAGTTTGGGTAAGCCAGTCACAACCTAAATTACTTCTCGGGTGATCATGTGAGGCCGATCCAGCTAGATGAATTCATTATGAACCCTACTCAGAACATATCTAATCACTTCGTCCTTGAATTTAGGGATGTACAGTATTCCGGTTAACCCTAGGTCTTCAATGATTTAATATTTTGGCTTGATTGTTCCAGAGCTACCAAGTATCACAGTTTGATACATTCCCTTGATTTCTTCAGTACCCAAATCCTCCAAGGTGCAGTGAATGTAAGCTTTGACATCTTCCACATAAACTATGCCATCGAGAACCCTCAAAAATGCTCATGTAGAGTCTTCCTTAATAGAAATCTAGGGAATTTCCTTGAAAATGGGTCTGAGCCTATCCTTAACCTCAACAATAGTAGGATTCGCAATGAAAGTGGGAGTAGATGATGATCCGGATGCCATTTCAAAGAAATACCTAAATAACAGTTGTTGAATGAAAGATAATTACTCCTCAGATAACTGCTAGAAATCTTTTAGAATGCCTCTTCTTTCGCTTAATTGCCTATGATTCTCCTTTGCTTTGCTATGGTTTTCTTGAGTGCTGGGTGAGTGAAAATGAGTTCATTTTCCCTTTTTATCAGGGAGTAAACCCTAATCCTTCACTATCATAAATGGTTAGTGATGTACCCTACTGGATGTTGGTTTCACAGTTTATGCTAGACAAACTTCCATCAAGGATCAATAAAACTCTCTAGATCTCTTTCAAGATCTCTTCTGGGGAATATGGAAGATTTGCAGTGAATTTACCAACCCCTAAGGCATATAGCTCAGTTATCGATTGAATTACTTGTCGGTGCAGAAATGCTCTATTCTACAGATGGAGTAACTGGTGCAGTTACTGGTGTAGTAGCATCCTCACTTAGTTCTTTAGATTTTCTAACCCATCTCTTGGTGTGATCCTGTTGTAATTCATCTACCTTCTGCTTTCCTTTCTCATTTTCTTTATCATTGTTAACTAGTTTAGTCTTGCTTCTACAGTACTTAGCAATATGACCTATTATGTTGCATGCATAACATGTAATATTGTTCTTTTGAATTGCTTTGTCATATCCAGTGTTATTCCTTGACCTACATTGATTAACCAAATGTCCAAATTTTCCACATGCATGACACTTAACATTCATTCTGCAATCTTCAGACTTATGACCATATTTCTTGCAATTTGTGCATTGACCCGGAACTGAATGATAATTCTGATTTTCTCTATTTCTACATTGTTTAGCCATATGCCCAAATTTATTACACACAAAGCATCTACCATTGAATTTGTAAGCATTTAATTGCCTTACTGGTTTCCTCTTGTCTAATGAATTCTGCATACCGGTTGTCTGATCTTCATTTGCATTATTGGAGCTTTCGCCATGTACAAATCCAAGTCCTCTAAAATCTTCAATCTGCCTTTGTCTTTTCAATAAGTCATCCAACTATGTAGCACTAATTGTGATTTTTTCTTTATACTCACTTGCAGTAGTCAGGTCATCTCTCAGAGTTATTATTTGTCTCTCTAGACCTTGTTCATTATTTCAGGATTGTACCTACTCATTTCTCAAAATATCATTCTCATGAATCAATCTTCCACATTCTTCAAATTTTCTTTTCAGAGATACAACAATTTTTTCTTCCTTCTTCTCTTTGTCCTCAATTTATTTAGACATCCTCATAGCTAGGTCTTGCATTTCATTCTTCATGAGCATGTTTTGTTGACTTAGCTTCTGACATTGTTCCTTAAGTGCACTTTTCTCCTCATCATCCTGGTTTTGAAAAATTTCCTTTCTCCTAGCTTGTGCTGATGATAACCTTTATTGTACAATAAGAATGAATTAATTAGCAGAATTCAATTCATCTTGTAGCTTTAAGTTCTTCAACCTTTCAACATCATAATCCTCAAGAGCCATCTCAAGTTGCTTCTCCATAGCCATGTTCAATTGTTCTAGTTTCAGGATCTTCCTTAATCTATTAATCTTCCTCCAAGGCACCAAGCTCTGATACCAATTGTTGTAATACAATGAACCCAAGAACACTGAGAGTGGGGGTGGGGTGAATCAATGTTCTGCAAGTAATATAAGATTTTACCTTATTACAACATACACATATAAACCAGTATGTGAAGAAACATATAAAATGAAGTAAATAAACCAACTACATGAATGAACACCGTAACACACAAAATTTATACGTGGAAAACCTCAATGAGGAAAAACCATGGTGGGATTTGTGACCCACAATATCAATTCACTGGCCATATGAAATATATTACATAGCATGGGGTCCTGCACATGCAGGAAGGCACACTGCCTAGATCACAAGTTTCAACACAAAAGAGTCTCGCTGACTACAAGCTTTTGAAGTGATAAAAAAATAACAATGAACTCACAAAATGCATCTGCAATGCCAAAAATAGTTCCACTTATAGCTCTATTCTATACCCATTCTTAAACCTTTTTAATGGTATCTCCTTTCCTCTAAGAATGCCTTACAAACCATCTATAGATCATTGCATGATATAACTTTCACATACATATGATCTACACACATATCGTTCATATCATATTATTCTACCTTATCCTATGCTCTATCATCTATCATCTCTTTTTCTAAATGACCTAACAAATTGACTTATATACCCTTTACAAACAATATGCCTTATGTCGGCTTACAATGCATTACAAAAGATATTCAATGTCGGCCCTATACAATAATTACAAAATGATTTTACAAATAAAGTTTGATGTCGGCTTCACCAAAGTGTTGGATGTCGGTGTCGGTGATGACCCTGATGACTCCAATGTCGGTATCTGCCGATATAAGCTTCTAATGCCGGTATAAGCCTCTTAATAAATCTTGTTGCCATCAATGGCAACATATGAATCCAATGAGTGTCAATTGCCAACAAGCTCCATTTCTACATTGCCTAGCCATGTGACCAAATTTATTACAAACAAAGCATCTACCATTAAATTTGTAAGCATTAAGTTGCCTTACCAGTGCCTTTAGATTTTGATCTTCATTTGCAATACCAAAACTCTGACCTTGTTCAAATCCAAGTCCACTGGAATCTCCATTCTGCCTTTGACTTTTCAATAACTCATCAAGTTATGTTGAACTGATATTTAATTTGTCCTTATACTCACTTGCAATAATTGGATCATCTCTCTGAATTATCATTTGTCTTTCAAGTTCTTGTTCATTACTTTGGCATTGCACCAGATTAGTTCTCAACATATCATTTTCTTGAACCAGCCTAGTACATCCCTCAAATTTGTCTTTCAAAGATATAGGAAGATTTTCTTCCTTCTTCTTCTGGTCCTCAATCTTGTTTGACATTGTCATAGTTAAGGCTTGCATTTCATTCCTCATAACCATGTTCTCCTAACTCGGCTTCTAATATCCTTCATTAAGGGCATCTTTCTCTTCATTATCCTGACTTTGTAGAAGTTCCTTCCTCCGAGACACAATGCTCTGATACCAATTGTTGGAATCTGAGAACACTAGGAGGGGGGGGGCATGAATCAGTGTTCTACCTGAATGATCAATATTAACCTTATTGAACAATGCATTCACCAACTGGTAAATATATAAATGAAAGAAGTAAAGAAACCAATAAGACAATCACACAAATATACACCATAACATAGAGAATTATATGTGGAAAACCTCAAAGAGGAAAAACCATAGTGGGATTTATGACCCACAATATCAATCCACTGGCCATATGAAAATATATAAAAAAATATGGGGGGCCTGCACTTGCAGGAAGGCTTATAGCCTAGAGCACACTTCTCATCACAAAAAGGAGTCTCATTGACTACATAAAAATCTAGACAACAATCTAGAAAAGAGAATGAACTGCAAAGACAACATCTCCTATGCTTGAATACAGTTTCGGTTTAAGCTTTGTCTGTTCTGGTTCTTAAACCCTAAACCCTTACTGGAATAGCCTCTTACATAATCTCTGCATTACAATCATATCCTACTATCATATTCCTCATTACATGTCTATATCATATTATATCCAAAATGATCCAACCAATTGACCTATATACCCTTTACAATCCTCATGCATTATGTCGGCTTACATAGGTAATTACAAAATGAATATACAAGTTAACTCAATTACAAATATACATGAATATCAAAATCAATTGCCAATTGTCAGATCTCCCAAAATGATGTTGGCCTCCTATACTATTAACCTGATGAAGACATGTCGACCTGCAATGCCGGTACCCAAAGAATTCCTTCTACCTGTGAAGATACCTTTCGGTGCCGATGTTGGTGCCTGTGCCGGTGAAGTGTTTGTTGATAATCAACCAAACCAAAATGAAGGTTGGAACATGTTGCCATCAATGACAACATATTGAAACCAATCAAATGAGTTTCAATTGCCAACAATCTTCTGCTCCAATCTAGCCTCACAATGAAAATATTCTGATTACAATTTTAGGGCACCAACCCCTGATCGGTTTATAGGCTACAACCTAAAGGAGCTACAACCCCTGCACTAAGAACCTACTTAGTGAAGACAATATGAAGATTCACATACACAAATAAATTCCCTATTGCAAATGAAGTTTTGCAACCCTTCAATACTTTGCACTATCAGTTTCAATCTTATAGGTCTATGAAAAACTCCACACACCCTGCAACAATTCCTTTCTGTAGATTCTTACTCCATTAAAACATCTCTCCTTATGACTGTTGGATTCAATTCACACTTGACCACACTTTTCCAGGTTCTGCCTCTACCGATTTTGACACTTGGGTGGGTGCAAAAAGTTGGGTCCCAATTCCGCAGAAGTTTGCGAGCAAAAAATTTTGCCACTAGAAACGTGTGCCCATTTTTTAAGAAACAAGAACCCGTTTAGCTTCGGAGCCCTGACCCATAAAAATAAAACAAGGGCCCATTTAGGATCGGAACGCCGTAGAGAAACGGGTGCATGATTTTTAGAAACAGGTACACATTTCTAAAAATGGGCACACATTTCTTAAAGTACTATAAATTTCAAAACGGGTGCCCTTTTTTTGAATTTTAAATAACGGGCACCCGTTTCATAAAAGATCGAGCGGGAAACACACCTATGCCTTGGTTTTGGCTTCGGGTTAGGCTTGGTGGGACCAAACCTATGCTTGGACCTCCAAAAAAATGGCCAAGGCACTGAAATACTAGATTTCTATCTTGCCATAATTTTTTGAAGGTCTTCCTGATCGTATTTTTTGATGAAACAAAAACCCATTAGAATTCTCACTTTCCTAAATTCAAAAATGTAAATTTCATAGTGATATGATTATTTTTACTATTTTTGCATTATTTATTAATCAAAAGTGGTACCTAAATGTAAAATAGTGAGGTTTAGTAAAACTTTAATGACTTTTTTGTTTTTAGGTTTTTTTGAAAATAAATTATATGACATCAATCTACATAAAATTCTTTTGAAGATTAAAAAAAACAAATTAAAAAAATATGAATTTTTCATCAAATTATGGTGGTCGTACACCAGATGTTTTGAAAATGTACTTTATAGTCAATTAAAAATTAATTAAAAAAAATATATTCAATAACAAAATAATTAAAAATATTCTCATCAATATTTGGTGTATTAGGTATCTTTTCCCGGAAGGATTTGCAAATTTTCTTTTATTTACATCAAAATATGGTGGTCGTACACATGTGTGGTATGGTCCTGAAACAAGCATTTTGAAAAAGTGGTTTTTAAATATGATTACTACAAAGCAATTTATACCATGTGGGTATTGAAATAAATTACATATTTGAAAATTAGACTCCGAGCACTACATTTTCTATTACTAAAGTTTTTTCAGATTCAAACTCTAAGTGCCTCAAATTTTGGCATCAATCGACAAAAAAATGGAAAAATAGGGAAAACACTTCCACTTTTTGCCCGAAAGTGGGACTCGACTTCTTGCACCCACCTACCTCTGTGTTCTTCACTTACTCTATCGGTTTTTTCCTTTACACTGTTTTTATTGTTCCTTCTCACCGGTACACAAAAACTTCATATTTTTCTTATTTTTAACTCAAATATAATTTTCCCATGCACTTTCATTCTCCAGCATCATCTCATATCAGTCTCAGGTCGACATCTTTAAACTTCAGGCTTTCCACTAGAAACTAATTCAAACAAGTAGAAAAGTTAGGGTTCCCCTCTAATCAAATCTGTATCCAATCCGATTCGATCTGCCTTGGATCACTCACCTACTTTGAGGAGATAAATCATCACGTGTTTTTTATTTGTCTAAAACATGTTTGCCAAAAATAGCAAACCTAACCCTATTTTACAGCCTTGAAATCTATTGACTCATTTATGATTTAGTTCTTTCTTTCTTGAGGTCAATCTGCATTCAAATTTCATACTTCGATCACAATTCCTCAACTGTCTAATAATTCTCTGTCGTCCATTCTTCCTTGAGCCACATCAGTCTGTCATCAACCTGTGATTTGCGGTTTTATCATTTAATGACCAAATACTACATAGACAACCATGTCGATGAATAGTTCACTGACCTATGCATGTTTTCCACCTCATCTCCCTGGGGCACACATAAACATACATTCAACTCACTGACATAGGGTCGGTTCAAAATTCAACATATGGAAAGTCCTTTACCGATATGTCCAACACATTGAACAATCACTCTTATCGACAACATATCCTCCTAACAATTCATCTTGCCTTTTGGTATGTCTTCATGCCATTCTTTATGTTCTTCTCACTAGGTGTTGTTGTTATTCATATAACATTCTGCCTCTTCATCACAAACAAAAATCCAGCCTTCATACTGGTTTATGCCTTACAAGTTATCACTCAAGTGTGCCAACACACTCTTGCATCTTACCTCATATTGGTGATGTCAACTCAGAACATACTTCTCTTCTTTATGTCGGCTAAATCTTCTTCATACCGGTTGACACACTCTATCCGTAACCTGCAATACTAGTTGACATCAATGACAATTCAATGCCAACAATATATATATATAGATGCAAGAGCATCCTAGTCTATGAGAAATCTAGCATCAACCAAAAGAATATTCCCTTTTGTTTAGGTTCAGTGTACAATTTTTTGTGTTCATATCGGTAGGTGCCCGTATTTGCTTTCTTTTCGTTGCAAATCATAGTTTTGATTTCTAAGCTGGTTCATGTGCTTAATTATAAATTTAGAGTGGTTTTCTTGGTGTGTGCATCTAGTTGGGGTCTTATCATATGTTCTTTGCCATGTGTCTAACCTTCTTGTTGAGATGCACTTCTTGGTTGTTATTTACCAGAGGAATTTCTTCATTCTTAGGGCCAACCTATTTACACATTTTATTTTCCTGCATTGGTGAGTTTTTGTGGTTGACTGGAATCTGTTCTAGAGGGTATATATATGGTTTAATGTGATAATTTGTAGGAAAGTTGATGAAGATATAATTTTAGATTCATGATTAGCGATTCAGATGACTTTGAGAGATTCGGTAGGGTTGTAAACTGACATGTTAGCCTGCATGTAACTGATTGTTTACCAGATGTTCTATGATGAATGTACGATGATAACCGGTCAATTACTGGAGGTTATATGATGATAATATGATCTTAATTTGTATTATTTCTATGTTTTCCTATTGCTTCCGTCATGTTACTCTTACTGCATGAGCCGATTAGTTCTCTTTGAGGATCCACTAATCATGACTGCATCATATATATAGATGAAATTCAATTGATAAACATCATATATTTAGTGTAGAAGTAGAAAATATTTGAGAATTTTTTGTAATTGTAATATCTATCATTCTATTACTAGTCCCAACATAAAACAAAACTGCCAACATAGTGCAAGTACTAGAACCATGAGTTGCAACATTAGGGACCTAAGAACATGGGATCTTGTTACATCCATACAGTATACATATTATATCCAAGACTGCAAGATTCCATCTGCACATAAAAAATAATGTACAGAGAATTATTCTAGAATGTCTTCATCTAGCTTTTCTTTTTCTCATACTTCATCATTCTTGAACATCCATATTAACCTTGTAGAAACCTATGCTCATTTAGGAGCAACAAGAGATTCATCACAACAGCTTGTATGAATTACAAGATCATTAACACAATCAATAACATATCTATTTTATCCTCATGCTTCTAATTGTCTTCTTAATACTTATAAACTTCATCCCGATGATTCTAATCATCATCTAGGTGCTTCGAATCCTCATATTAATTTAGTCATCATGGTACTCTCTTTGTCATCCTAACATTAGCAACATCATTGTAATAAGCACCAACATACAAGAGAAATTTCCATTATCACATAGCATCATCATCATTCTTTGGTAAGACATTAACACCAAACTAAGGTGGACATCAAAAACATCATTGCACAAAATATATCATAATAGTCTTCATCAACTAAATTACTATCATATTTCAACATCTCTCCAATATGGTCATCAACAACATCTTTGAACAACCCCCATAACACATAGATTGTAGACATCAATGCTATGAAGGTGGACATCCTAAACAAATTTCATCAAAGTATTATTATCAGCATATCGTCAATGACAATACACATGCTGAGAGTTGAAATCAATGGTTCATCTAATCATCAATGACAACAAACTACCAACATATTTTACATTCTTAGATATTAGTTGTACATTGTTGAATACAATTTTTAGTGCATTTAATATTTGTTGTAGGTAGTTAGCAGTTAGTTGCTCATATCTCATTACAACTCCATTATATATTTGGGGTGGCTGTACATTTTGTATCATCTAATTTTATTGGTGAAATATCATCATTATATAATAATTATATTATTTTTATTCATTAATGAAACTAATAACAAGTTACAATAAATACATCATAAACCACAAGTTAATTTCATATTTGATCCTTGTCAGAAGGAGATACTATTTTGATATTGAATTTAGATGAAATAAAATTTATCATATTAAATTTGGCTTATTCAAATGGCAGGTCTCTAACTTCATCGAAATTAACATAGTTCATTGACAATTTCTTTTTTTCTCTTTAGCATGTGACTTTTGTAATTGCATCCAGTTATGACATGTCACCTTGAAAATTTTCAATTAAGAGGTACGTTAAAGAAATATATCAAAATTTGAATAGGTTAAAATTAAGGAAAAAATGTATCCTTCTCCGTGATTCCTTTTGTATGTTTGAAACATTGAACATGATTATTTGATTATAGAAGCATATCAATAATATAAAATTTGAATAAATTTTTTTGGAGAATTTGTAAGTTTTAGTTTTCATAAATATGTTGTTAAGCTCAAAATATTTTTCCATGTTGTGATACAAATACAAATAGAAATGGATATATTTATAGTCCTTAATGTCAGGGGATCTATAGATGATTTATAGTATATGGGACTAACTCATGTCGAAGGTATACCCCCTACAAATTTTGATCTTCTGATCTCTCTTTCAAGAGTACCACTTCTCTACCAGTACATTAACTTAAAAATATAAGATAATAAAAAGATAACTTTTCATCTAAAAATTAGAATTGTTTGCAATTTGTATAATGATTTAAATAACTTTGTTAAGTTTTGTAACAGTGAATTAAGTTTGAGGTACACTGATTTACTTTTGCACCACACATTCTTGTACAAGATGTCAACAATTTACTTTTAATTTTTTTAATTATTTCTGTATTGTTAAAGACTCCAAAGCTAGATCTACAAAAGCTAGTTCATTATTGTTAAAGATACAAAAGCTACTTAGCTCTACTTTCCTTGTCGTCCTCTCCTGTGAAATACGAGAACGTAGGAAGATTTAAACACAGAGGTAACAAAAACACAGAGGTAACAAAAGAAAGCACAATACTATTCGCCTTACAAAGATATTACAAAGATACAAATATTACAGAGCTTAAATATCAACGATCTACTTTTATTTTTATAACTCACTTCATTATTTTTAAAGTTACAAATGCTACTAGCTCTACTTTCCTTGTCCTCCTCTCCTGTGAGATGCGAGAACGTAGGAAGATTTAAACACAGAGACAAACAAAATAAAAAACCACAATACTATTCGCCTTGCAAAGATATTACAAAGCTTTAGACTATGAGCTCAACATTCAATACGTACTTAGAGTTTTTTTATGTGGACATTACCGCTCAGTCTTCATTTACATACTAACAGGGTTGTTCGAGGAGTATGACATGAACTGCTGATTGTTCTTCGCTGAGGTTGAGTGGTTCTGATTGTTCTCGAATTTGGGTGACATGGAAACTTGATCAGGTGGTATGATAGGAGGTGGTTCACAGGGCTGGCCGTCTGGTATGGTAGGAGCTTGTACGAGGAGTTTTTCAAATTTTCATATTGAGAGCACTTGCTCAACCAGTTCTAGACACAAAACAAAACCTTTCAAATTTTCAACGGATGCCAAGTACGAGGAGTTTTTTCTCTTATATAAGCTTACTAAGCGATTATATAGTCGAAAGCTAAAGATCCGAATCATTTATCAGTACCAGAGCATCAGAATAATAGACCTGAAATGAGTAAAAGCTTATTTGTCACTACCAGAGCATCGGAATATAGGAAAAGCTCATTTGTCAGTACCAGAGCATCTGAATATAGACCCATTAGCCAGTACCAGAGCATCAGAATATAGACCCATTAGCCACTACCAGAGCATCGGAATATAGGAAAAGCTCATTTGTCAGTACCAGAACATCAGAATATAGACCCATTTGTCAGTCCCATAGCATCAGAATATAGACCCACTTGCCACTACCAGAGCATCGGAATATAGGAAAAGCTCATTTGTCAGTACCAGAGCATCAGAATATAGGAAAAGCTCATTTATCAGTACCACCCATTTGTCAGTCCCATAACATCAGAATATAGACCCATTTGTCAGTCCCATAACATCAGAATATAGACCCACTTGACAGTCCCAGAGCATTTGAATATAGACCCACTTGACAGTCCCAGAGCATCAGAATATAGACCTACTTGCCACTACCAAAGCATAGGAAGAATAGGACATGGGATACATAGAATGTTATATATTTAATATCATAGTGAAGGTGGATTAAGAATGAGAATAATAAAACTTCATATGTTAAATCAAACAACAATATTTAGAGATGGCCACATCAATAACAATAACAATAATCAATATATATAGAGACGACATTAAGGTGAGTGCAGTTTCAAAACTATTGTGTTACAGATATCATTTCTTAAACATTACACTTCTTTAATATCATAATTATTTTTGGTTGTCATATCTATTTTCATTCACTAATATTATTCAATAATTAGAAAGAAAATATAATTAAAAATTAGAAAAAAAAATCACATCATGCCTGAACTTATGAATTATAAATGTTTTTTTGGGGACTGCATTGGTTATGCAACTAGTATGAAACTAGCTTACATATATTTGATTTTAATCACACATATATATAATATGCCCAGATATATATATATATGTGTGTGTGTTTGTGTGTGTGTGATTAAAATTAAATATATGTAAGCTAGTAGCAGTTGCGGCGCAACATGGTAAACAATATGTGTGAATATGTGTGTGTGTGTGTGTGAGAGAGAGAGAGAGAGAGAGAGAGAGATTAAAATTAAATATATGTAAGCTAGTAGCATCCCGGCGCAACATGGGAAACAATAAAAAAATTCAAAATAGAACTATATAATATTATATTATTAATGCTTGTTGCAATAATATGTAATATTATTATTGCAATTATTATTATTATTATTATTTTCTATTCGTTTGTGAAATAATATTATAATATACTATTATTATTAATTTATATTGTTTTTATTATTATCATATTATTTTATAATTTATTGAAACTAATATTCATAACATAAATTTTAAATATTTTAAATGTATTAAATTATTATTTTAAATTATTTTTAGTTATAATATTATTGTTATAGCTTTATTAGTAATATTATATTAATAGAGTGCTATATGATAAGTATAATGCTATTATATTCTTTTTTTTGAAACTGTAATATTCTTTTATAGTTATTAAGTGTATAATATCAGGGTCAGGGTTTAAATCTTGGTTAGAGTTAGGGTTAGGATTATGGTTAGGGGTGGGACTATGGTTATAGATAAGATTATGATCATGATAGAATAACAATTATGATGGGCTTTAGTTGAAGATTAGGGTTAGGGTTAGGGCTAATATCATAGTCAGGTTTATGCTTAGAATTAGGTTTTGTATTAGAGATAATTATAATGAGGGTTAGTATTATACTGAGGATTAGGGTTAGGGTTGGGGTAAGGGTTAGGTTTGGGGTTAATCTTAGTGATTCTAATCAAGGTTAAGGTTAAAGATTATAATTATTAATTATAAATAAAATTAGGGTTAGGTTTAGGGTTAGAATTATAATTAGGATTAGGGTTAGGGTTAGGGTTAAGATTGCAATAAAAAATAGTACGTGATGATAGCTATAAGAGTTAGGGTTTGGGTTAAGATTAGGGCTAGGGCTATAATAGGGTTAGGGTCAGGGTTATAATTATAATTAATATTACAGTTAAAGATTATAATTAGTGATTATAATAAAATTTAGGGTTAGGGTTAGGGTTAGAATTAGGATCAAGGTTAGGGTTATAATTATAATTAGGGTTAGTTTTAATTATGATTAGGGTTAGGGTTATAGTTAGGGTTATATGGTTATATATAATTAATAATTAAATATAAAGTTAGGTTTTGGGTCATTATCAGGTAAGGGTTAGGGTTATGGTCTAGATTAGAGGGAGATATAGTATTATAGATAAAATAATCAATATATTTGGTTTTAGTTAACAATTAGAGTTGTTATTGTAGGATAATGCTTGGGGTAAGAGTTGAGGTTCAATTAGAATCAATATCAGGGTTAGGGATAGGGTTTAATTAGGATTAGGGTTAGCATTACAATTAAATTAAGGTTAGAGTTAGTGTTATGACTCAGGAGAGGTAAGGATTTAAGGTTAAAGCATGTTGTTAGGTTTTCGGCTATATAATAGAGCTTTGTTTGAAGGTTAGCGTTCAAATTTAATTAGGGTTATGGGTTATGTTAGCATAAAGATTGGGGATAACGTCAAGCATAGGTTGGATTTACAATCAAGGTTAATTTAGGGTTATGGTTGAGGTTTAAAATAGGGTTTAAATAATAATTACAGTTAAGGTTAATTTTAAGGTTCAGTTATTATAACGGTTCAGTTACAGTTTGTGCTAGAGTTTAATTATGGTTAGAATTAGGGTTGTTATTCAATTAAATTATGGTTAGGGTGAAATTAGTATTACACTTCAATTAGGATTAGGGTTTGGGTTGGATTAGGGTTAGGGTTAAGTTTAGTGCTAGGATTCAATTATGGTTAAAATAGAGGAAAAGGGTTAAGTTTAAGAATAGGGTTAAATTAAATGCTTAGATTAGGGATCAAGTTATATTTAGGGTTCAAATCTATGGTTAGAGTCGAGTTTAGGGTTATCATTCAATTAGAGGGATAAGGGTTAAGGGTTAAGCGTTAGGTTTTGGGTTAGATATATAGTTAGGTTTAGGGTTAAAGATTATAATTATTAATTATGCGTAAAAGTAGGGTTAGTGTTAGTGTGAGGGTTTGAGGTAGGGTTCGTATAAGGGTTAAGATTATAATTATTATTAGGGTTAATGATATAATTACATTAAGGGTTACAGTTACAGTTAGTATTGGGCTTAGGATTAGGGTTAATCTTAGTGATTGTAATTATTAATTATAAATAAAATTGGGGTTAGGGTTAGAATTATAATTAGGATTAGGGTTAGGGTTAAGATTGTAATTAAAGATAATATGTGATGATAGCTATAAGAGTTAGGGTTTGGGTTAGCCTTAGGGTTGGTGATAGAAAAGGGTTAGGGTCAAGGTTAGAATTATACTAGTGTTAGGGTTGGGTTTTGGGTTAGATATATAGTTAGGTTTAGGATAAAGATTTTAGAATGTGATGATACTGACAGTATACTGAGAGGGGGGGCTGAATCAGTTTAGTAACAATAACAACAATCAATTCAATTATAAACCTTAAAATGGAGCACAACACAATAAATAATATAACATGAAGGCACAACACACATAACACCAATATTTTGATGTGGAAAACCTAAAAAGGGAAAAAAAATGGTGGGAACCCCTACCCACAATCAGATGAATACTTTGCAGTAGTACTGTGAACAATTACAATGGGGTTTACAAATGTAGAAAGGCCAATAGCCTAGAGCGCACTGTTCATTAGAAAGGGAAGTCTCACTAACTTACAAAATCATCGGATTACAATCCAAAGAGAAGTGAACTTGGAAAGTAGCATCCACTAATGCCTGATATAGTTTTGGTTAAGCACTGATGTCTTCTTTACAATACAAAACCTTTCCAAACTTCACTAGAATGATATAACTTTATTCATGCATAATCCTTCCTCTAATAATGCAGAATCAACAACCCAAAGCCATCACATATCAAATTACATGAATAAGTCACCTATAAATATAGATCATCAACCTTATTGACAAGGTAGGATAAACCCTAAACCCTTAAACCCATCATTACAAATTTACATCACACAATATCACCAGACCAATATTATGATTTACATTACATAGCATGGACCTAAATCAAGTAAGAAAAAAATTATATGCACCGAGAATTCCAGTAAGACCAAAATCCAACACACTTCACTAGTCGGTAGAAACTCTTAGTGAAAGTTTAACTGGATCCAAATACGACCACTATAACAGCACACCATCCAATACATGGTCACCAAGCACTCAAGATATGATCAAGAAGCACCAACAACATGATAGAAACCGATTCCATAAGCCGGACCCAAAATCCACTGATCAAGTCACCAAATAATGCATACTGGTAAAGTTAACTGGGAATGCCAGAAGTTGGTAAAGCCAAAAACTAGCCGATAAAGGCACAAGCTAACTAGGTAACACTAGAAGTTGACCAGTATCCAAAAGAGATAACCAAATCATGAACCACCATAATATAGCAAGAATATAACCATCAGAATAAGCATCTAAAATTGATTCCAGAGATTTGATCATACCGGTTTTGAAACACAACCAAAACCAAGGTGATCACCAAGACTAAACGTGATAGATCCAACTGGGATAAAGTGTTGACATAATGACAATACTTAACCAAATCCAGCAGATTGGCAATAATCTTGCCCTTTGGCATTGATGACAACCCTGAATGTGAAAAACATCCAAGTGCCAAAGAATATCAATAATATCCCAAAAGATGAACTGAAATATATTTCCCCCTTTGATTAACATGAATACCTCTCCCAAAAAGATCTGATAGTTTTTTCATATCAACACCTTCTCCCCCTTTGACATCAATGACAAAGCAGAGGTACCAAACCAAGAATACTAAACCAAATAGCTTACCACTCCTCTTGAGTAGTAGCACCAAATTCATCAACTTGGATCAGGAAAGAGTGTTTGATAAACTTAGCAGATTGATGCATCCTGCATTTCTAAGTCTCTTCCAGGGGGTTGGTAACCCCCAACTGATTTATGAGATATTCAGAAGTGTCTTTAGGAAATGGTTTAGTTAGAATATCTACAATTTGTTCCTTAGTAGGCACATAAACCATTCTGGCTTCCTTTTCTTCAACCTTTTCCTTCAAGAAGTTATACCTTATAGAAATGTGTTTTGATTTTGAATGAAATATCAAAGTCTTTGACATATCAATAGCAGTGGTATTATAACAGTGAATAAAAATAGGCTCATCATAACTTACCCTTATATCGTTTAACATTTGTTTCATTTATAAAATTTGAGTGCAGTTGGTATCAGCAGTAGACAATGAAGTGCATGATTTTTTCTTACTAAGATATGAAACCAACTTTTTCCCAAGAAAGAATGCACCACCAGTAGTGCTCTTCTAGTCATCCACATCTCCTACCCAATTAGAATTTGTATACGCACATAATGTGAAGTCATCATCCTTAGGATACCATTGTTAAATAGTTCAAATAATTGGAAGACAGCTGAGAGGGGGGGGTGAATTAGCTGTCATCAGATTACCGGAACCTTAAGCAATTAAAACTTTTAATACCAGAACCCAAAAGATCAATAATGAAATGCATAAACCAAATACTGAAATAGTAGATAAACCAATTAAGCACAAGCAATAATTAGAGAATAAATGCCATCCACATAACACCAAGATTTGTACATGGAAAAACCAATAAAGGGAAAACCCACGGTGGGAAGCCTACCCACAGTCAGATAATACTTCTATAGTAAGTATGTGATTACAAATTGAGGGGCCTACACTTGCAAGAAGGCCAACACCCTAGAGCATACTACTCATTACAAAAGGAGTCTCACTGACTACATAAAAATCCTGACTACAATCTAGAAGAGAGAATGAACTGCAATGATAGAATCTCCTATGCTTGAGTACAGTTACAGTTAATCTCAATACCAGAGGACTTAATCCTCTTATATAAACCTAGCTCGACCACCAATGATCGACCAAATCCTCTACATCAATGATTATTACATTATTTCCTCCTATACATCCTTTCCTTATCCTTACATATAATTGACAATGAGATCTTACATCATATATATACAAACCCTCAACCACAAACAATAAGATTGGCCACCAGACAATAAAGAAGTTACACAATTACAAAAAATATTGGCCTAAGACCAAACAAATAATATCCAACCCATAAGAAATTTGAAAACACATCAAAAAGTCCCATCAACACATTACATTAAGTCGATCCATAACCTAGATAAACCAGACCCAATATAGGTCCACACACGCTAAAGAAATGATCCTAATTAGCCAAGTCTCGAACATGATCACCATCAACATCCTGAATCTCTACTAGAAGCCGCACCAACACCACTTATGCATAACTGTAGCATCCTAAAATTGTGACACTTGCAATTTTGACTGCATTTTGGTCTTCACGATGGCGACGCAACATGCAACCTGAATGGAGACCCCAAAACTTGCTCACGACACCAAAAACTACAATTTTCAAGCACCCTGGCCTGAACCTCCTTTGCACCCCGCTGTCCCGGAGGTGGGACCAGAGCGCCCAGCACCCTAGTCCTCCAGGACCATGACGCCCAGCGCCCTGGTCCCTGGGTCCTATTTTGCGCCCGGTCTCCTAAGTGGTATCGGGTCTTTTTGATTGCAAATTGGAAATAAACTTCCCTGGTCGGCCTAAGGTCGGGAAAATCAGTCTATCAGCCCTAATTGACAAGTATATAAACTACATTTTCCTCTCCCATTGGGGTAAGAAGGACATATGTGTACAAGCGTGGAAACTATACTCAAGCATTCAAGCATTCAAGCATTCAAGCAATTGATCATTTCAAGTCTCCATTCAAGGCTAAGTGTTGCATTCAAGTCAAGGATTCAACCATTGAAGAGGAGATCACTTACTTCATGCTACAACATACAACATACAACATACAACATCTAAACCTTCGCACATAAGGATACAAACATCCTTAGAACAAGGTATTAGTACTTGTTTTACATTACAGTCATTTACATTTACAGCACTTGCTCATTTCTTGGTTAATTCCAAAACCGGGGTTTGACCTAAAGGAAAACCCCTAATCCCTAACCCCCCAATCGTCTTCGCTTTTCTGTGTGTAGGTTGCAAGTACGCGGCTGAGATTGAAGATCTGGAATCCTTGTGCAGAGACGAACAGATCCCACTTCGTTTCACAAATTTTTCGGAGGACCATGGCGCCGGGCGCCATCGTCCCGACAACTTTTACTCAAATTTGCAGGACAGCGCCGTATCGACATTCTACTGCTAATTCCAGGTCCACAGCTTCATCCTATAACCCAAACTCAGTTTATAAGCGAATCTTTATGACTTTCTATGCATTCCTAGCTTAATTTCCTTAACAACATTCTTTACAAAAGAGGGTGGCCTTGCTTTCCTAACCCTTGAAATTCATTTAGCATCCAATCTTACATTGTGTGGGATTGGATCTTATGAGTTTCAACCCCTCTTTTGAATGTAAAGTTTCTCCCCTAAGTGAAAAACCATCGAATCCTAGCGAACCTCCCTTCTCTCTCGTCGGAGTTGGAAGAGGGGAGACCAACTAGGGTTCGATCGCGATTTTTCCGCTTTACATTTTGGTGAACCCGACGTGAACATCCTTTCTGATTTTTTATGCTTAGATCTGAAAATTGATTCCTTGATTACATTTCCATGTTTGATCTCTTGCAAAATTTTAGAGGTGATTGCATAAAAAACCCTAAAATTTCTTTTTGAAAATTGGACTTGTGAAATGTTTAATTATTAATGCTTGCTTCAGATCTTCTTTTCTATTACAAATTATCAATTCATATCTGTGTTTTAATTTTGAAAATTAAGTGGTTAAGTGTCAAAACCCTAATTTTTGAAACCCTCTTGATTCAACCTTTGTCCGACAATTTGACTGATCAAAACATCTCCAAATCAGTTGTAACTTTGGATTCCGCAATAAAATTACAATATCTTTCATCCCCGAAAATTTGGAAAAAATTTGCGAGGACCGTGTTGCACTCTGAGCGCCATCGTCCCCGACATTTTTTCCAAAATTTCAGGAGCGAGATCTTGCTGTATTTTCCTGCTAAAATCCAGAATTTTGGCTGATTCTATCAATTATAACACCTTCAAAATTACAGTCAAAGTTGGTCTTGCGATTGCTTGGTCTAAGGCTTCTAATCATTCAAAAATTGTTGAAATTGAAATTTTGTGTCAAAATTGTGTTCTTACTGTCCTAAATCTGAAAATTGTGTTTGCATTCATTCAAAATTTCAGTGCTTTATTCAAATTCTTGCATTTTGTGACTTTTGAAATTAAGTGCTTAATTACAACAACTTTGATTTCCGCTTTCAAAATTGAATTTTGCGTGAAATTGAGTCAATTTTTAAATTTCAAAACTTGCATTGCTTTTGAAATTCCCTCTAAAATCATAAAAATTCAAAATTTCAGTTTTCCTCTCTTTTTCAAAATTCAAATTTTGCATTTTTCGACAATCTTGATAGGGTTCAATTTTGAGATTGCAACTTTAATTTGGCCTATCTACAGATCGTAAAATCCCTCAATTTTTTCAGATTATCTCTAAAATCATCATACCTTTCATCCCTGCAAATTTCGAAAAAAGTTGCAAGGATCGTGTTGCACTCCGAGCGCCACGGTCCCGAACATTTTTTCCGAAATTTCGGGAGACTGTCGTGATTGCATTTAATAGCTTAAATCTGGAAGATTGGCTGGTTTTACTGAAAATTGCTACCTCTAAAATCAAAATCTTTTCTCTCTTTCTAGTGCATGAGTTTTACAACAACAAGCCCTACTTACACTATTCCCGTTAGACGAAGCCGTAGAATTAAGTCTTTCCGAGGTTTAACAACCGAGGAGATGGAACCTAATTTGAGTAGCCTTTTTAACGAGGACATGGGAAATTCCTCTAATCCTCCTAGTGATGAAGAAGCTCCCCATGAGGTTTCTGTTGAACAACTTTCGAAATTGGATAACCAATTTGATGATTTTCACCAATGGATGTCTCATGAGTATCCCGATAGTCAAGCTCTTCCTTTAATTGAGGGTCTAAAATGCATGCTTCAAAGTGATAAGAATGGAATTGAGGTTTTGCGTGGTATTGCACACATTGTGGATTCGAACGTGATGCCTATAAAGAGTTGTGCTAAATCTTTAGGTTATACACAACCTCCTACACAAGTCAATCATTCTATTCCTTTGACAACTCCTATTGCTAGTATACCTACCTTTACATCAAACATCATGGCTACTTCTATACAAGACATTCCTCCTGTGATTACCAGTCATGGGGGCAATCCTCCTCCTTCAATTAATCCTATTCCTTCATTCAATCCAACTTCTTCATTCATTCCTTCAATGAGTGTTCCTATTACATCTTCACAAATGAACATGACACAAGGGGGCAATTCATTTAACCATTCCATTCCTCCTTGTAGTATTCCTCTTGTCCAATCATCCCCTATGGTTGACTATCATAGGGTCCCACCACCTTACTCTTTGCCTTCTTTCAATAACATAACACCTCCATCTCAATCTAACACACCTAATATGAACTCTTCGACTGAAGCGACCATTAACAATCTTGCACAGACTGTCTCTTCTTTACAGCAACAAATCGCCTCTATGAACCAATCTAAGTTTAGTGTGCCCACATTTGATGTTGCGAGCCCACTTTCTCTTGACATTGTTCGAGCTATCCCTCCTAAACATGTTGAAATCCCGCATTTGGAGCTCTATAATGGTAAAGGAGATCCTCTAACACATGTTAAGACTTTTCAAACAATTTGTACTGATTTTGCTTATGACCCAAGGTTGCTTGCGAAATTATTCACTAGAACATTAAGAGACAAAGCCCTACAATGGTATTGCTCGTTGCATTCTTATTCTATTACTTCTTTTGAACAACTTGCAAATGCTTTCATTCAACAATTTCAAAACAATATAAGTCCTAAAGTTACTTTGATTGATCTAATGCATTGTAAACAAGGTGTTAAAGAAAAAGTGACTGATTTCATTGGTAGATATAAGCATTTGTATGCTCAAATTTCTTTTCTAGTGCCTGATAATGATATTCAAAGAATCTTTATTTCTAATTTGCAAAAAGATATTCGAGACAACCTTCTATTTTCTGAGTTTACTTCTTTCCAACAGTTGTGTGCCACTCTTCACAATTATCAACTGACTGTGAGTCAAATGGAACAATCACATCCTATGGCTCCGAGTGATAAGGGTGATAGCAGTCAACAACCATTTGGGAAGATTAAACCGAATAGAGATTCCATCAAATTCAATGAAAACATCATCAACAACAATGTGAATGCAGCGTCAGGTGTGCCTCCTATTTCTAAATTTTTCAAGAAAGAAAGAAAGTATACTCCTTTGAATGAATCATTGCATGGTATTATGAATAAGTTATTGGAACAAAATGTGCTTACCCTTCCTCCTATAAGACAAATTGATCCTGCAAAGATTACTTCCCCTTATTTTGATCATAAAGCTTTTTGTCATTTTCATCGTCAGTCTGGTCATGATACTGAAAAATGTTTTTCTTTAAAGGGTAAAATTCAGGATTTGATTGATAATAATACTATTTCTGTTTTTGGAGTGAATGATAAAGGCAACACATCTGTAGCTCCTCCTAACCAAAATCTTCAGATTTTCACTGATCCATTACCTTCTCATACTTCTCATACCTCTAATGCGATTGAGGCTAATGATTCCTCTTTCTCATCTGATGGTCTTGTGTCTATGACTCCGAATGTGATTAACTTTGTAGAGCAGCAAGAAAACCCTAAAGAACCTTCCATCACATTTAATTCTAGTGAAACCATTAGAGCACCTGATGGTCCTTTATACATAGTTGCAAAAGTCAAGAATATGCCTTGCCGTGGAGTGCTTATTGATCCTTCGTGCATGGTTAATGTTATTACTGAAGAATTTCTTTTTACTTTGCAATTGAATCAAGTAATCTATGACAAAACAGATGTGGTTGTGAAATTATTTGATGCATTTTCTTCTCCTGCAATTGGTTCTATTACATTGCCTATTGAAGTCCATAACAAATCTCTTGATGTGAACTTTGCTATTATTCCATCTTCCGAACAATTTCATGTGAAGCTTGGCTATCCTTGGCTATCTTCCATGAAGGCTATTGCTTCCCCTATTCATAAGTGTTTGAAATTTCCCCATAATGGTGAAGTTGTTACTGTCAATCATAATCTCTTTAAACCAGCTGAAAGAACCTCTAGTGTTCCTATTGATTACTTTTGGCCTAAACAATTCCAATCTCTTCCTCCGCGAAGTGATCATCTTTTTAAATCTTATCAAAAGTGGAAAACATATATGATCCTATCTCTAAGTGAACCTAGAACACCTAAACTTGACATTCCTATCATTCTTGAGAAGGAAATTCTTCCTTTGAAAGATAAAACTAATGTCTTTCCTCAAGAAGATTCCCAACCCGTCCCCATGGATGTGACTATGTCTATGCCTGATAAACCTTCTAAAAGTAGACCTATACCTCCTCGTCATGATGGACTTGGTCTTCTTCCTAAACCAAAAATTCCTCCTTTATATGGAGCAGTTCCTCCTCCTGCCTTTTATAGAGAGAAGAGACCTTCTTCTTCTCCTATTATCCAGCCTAAGAGACCACAACCTAAACACCCAAGTGAAAAGGATGAGAACATTCCTCCTCCTCTATCTTCTACACTTCCTACTAAGACTAGACGTAATCGTTCTGCACGCGAACGCTGACGAAAGCGTCGTCTTAGGGCTCAAGCAGCTGCTTCTCAAAATTTACAATCTCCAGAAACACCTTCAACAAGCATTATTCCATTTTCTCCTCAGCCGGATATTGAGCCTAAATCTCCTAAACATAAGATGCATGATGGTCTTGATCCTGTGCAAGTTAAAGATCCTATTTTTATAAATCTTGATGATGATATAGATGAAAATGTTATTCATGATGAAAATGTTACTCCTCTTGCTTCTGACAGTGAATATGAACTTGTTGATGTTGATAACCATTTATCTAATGAATTTTCTAAAGCACTTATCCTAGCTCCTAGACAAGAACAATGTGGCTTGGAACATGAACATAGCCCTTGTTTGGATCTTGTGATAGCTCCATCTGCTGTGTTGGATGTTCCTCCTCTAGTGTGTTCCCTACCTTCCCGAAACATTGATCAGCAAGATCGGGGGGTAGATGACATGCTAGACTAGTTACATTAGCATAGCAGATTCTCTCCTCCTCTCTTTTGTTACTTCTATATGTTATTCTCATTCTTCTATTTGTCATCCTTAGTGTTGTCTACTTGAGGACGATGCAAAGCATTGATATCTCTTTGGTCTCTCTCATGTTGACTCAAAAGACACATGTGTTCCCTTCTTCTAGGGGACCTGCCTTGATTGGGGAATGAAGAACAATTATGCATACATACATATGATATATACATGAATTATCATACAGCATACTGACCCCGAGGAAAGCGAAGCCACCTCGTGCTTTGTGTTTGTGTTTATTATCCTTGGGTTTATCTCACACTTGGGGGCTAAATCTTTGCGATAACGTGCTCCTTTTCTTTCTCATTTCTTATGTGTATCACTACGTTAAAACAATCACCCCCATTGAGGCATGTGCGATCGCTTTAACGTAGGGGGGCATACACCCTGACTATCCTTTCAAGATACTTGAAAATTTCTTGGCGAACTTAGCTTTGCCTTGAAAATTTTTGGTATTTCTTTTGCATGACTCATAGTGAGGGACCTTACTACTGACAGTCATGGTTCTCCCTCGTGATCTTCCCTTTTACTTTGTCAATCGAAGTCGTAAGATCCTTAGTCCACTGGGGGCTTGGTGTATCTTGCCTCCTTGACGTGGTGAAAGTCTATTCAATGTCGTTTCCTTGTACTTTACCGGAAGTATGAGCATACATACTCCCGCTAAAGTGGGGGCTAAATGTAGCATCCTAAAATTGCGACACTTGCAATTTCAACTGCATTTCGGTCTTCACGATGGCGACGCAACACGCAACCTGAATGGAGACCCCAAAACTTGCTCACGACACCAAAAACTGCATTTTTCAAGCACCCTGGCCTGAACCTCCTTTGCACCCCGCTGTCCCGGAGGTGGGACCAGAGCACCCAGTGCCCTGGTCCCTCAGGACCAGGGCGCCCAGCGCCCTGGTCCTCCAGGACCATGGCGCCCAGCACCCTGGTCCCTGGGTCCTATTTTGGGCCCGGTCTCCTAAGTGGTATCGGGTCTTTTTGATTGCAAATTGGAAATAAACTTCCCTGGTCGGCCTAAGGTCAGGAAAATCAGTCTATCAGCCCTAATTGACAAGTATATAAACTACATTTTCCTCTCCCATTGGGGTAAGAAGGACATATGTGTATAAGCATGGAAACTATACTCAAGCATTCAAGCATTCAAGCAATTGATCATTTCAAGTCTCCATTCAAGGCTAAGTGTTGCATTCAAGTCAAGGATTCAACCATTGAAGAGGAGATCACTTACTTCATGCTACAACATACAACATACAACATCTAAACCTTCGCACATAAGGATACAAACATCCTTAGAACAAGGTATTAGTACTTGTTTTACATTACAGTCATTTACATTTACAGCACTTGCTCATTTCTTGGTTAATTCCAAAACTGGGGTTTGACCTAAAGGCAAACCCCTAATCCCTAACCCCCCAATTGTCTTCGCTTTTCTATGTGTAGGTTACAGGTACGTGGCTGAGATTGAAGATCTGGAATCCTTGTGCAGAGACGAACAGATCCCACTTCGTTTCGCGGATTTTTCGGAGGACCGTGGCGCCGGGCGCCATCGTCCCGACAACTTTTACTCAAATTTGCAGGACAGCACCATATCGACATTCTACTGCTAATTCCAGGTCCGCAGCTTCATCCTATAACCCAAACTCAGTTTATAAGCGAATCTTTATGACTTTCTATGCATTCCTAGCTTAATTTCCTTAACAACATTCTTTACAAAAGAGGGTGGCCTTGCTTTCCTAACCCTTGAAATTCATTTAGCATCCAATCTTACATTGTGTGAGATCGGATCTTATGAGTTTCAACCCCTCTTTTGAATGTAAAGTTTCTCCCCTAAGTGAAAAACCATCGAATCCTAGCGAACCTCCCTTCTCTCTCCTCGGAGTTGGAAGAGGGGAGACCAACTAGGGTTCGATCATGATTTTTTCGCTTTACAATAACATCAAAAGATCTTCATCAAACCTCTATCGGTGAAACCCTCACCGGATCAACAAACCAAGCTTACCATCATACATGATAGAATTTGATCACCAATTCAAAACCAATTGACTGAACATGAATCTAAGTAGCATGAATATCAGATATAAGCCAATTCCATAAGCCAAAAGATCATCATTATCTAACCAACTAGAAACCAAACAACCTATCAGGACCAAAACTATACTGCTAAAGTAGCCAAAACAACTAGTGTTGACATCAATGACAAAACATCAATGCAACACATAATCTATTGGCATTTGTATGAAGATTGCATTGATGAACTCTTATATTGTCATTGATATCAATTATAATTGGTAATGATGTTGTAATAATGTTATTTTGCATCCAGTAAGTGAGCTTGTCAAGAAAACTGGTATTACTAGAGAAGAAGTGAGATCAACCACTAAACCCTACCTATTGATATGATAAACTCTAACCGATGGAGCTTGGTGAATTAGTTGTATTGGTTTATGATCAAATAATGAGCGGTAATGATTCTAACACATATGCATGTTGTATGAGAAGAGTTTCAAATAGTTTTTGGCACATAGAGATAACGATTTTATCTTGGGAATGAGAAAGTTCATTGCATGTAATGGAAACTATTGTTGGTATTATGGATGTGTTGCATTGGTTTTGTCATTGATTTCAACACTTGTCAATTCTTATCAACACTAGAGATCTTTGGTTATGTTCATCGGCATGTTCAATGACTTATGCACAGTCACCGATATCTGGTTCACTGATAGGTTATATTGTTCATCGGCACTAAGGATGATTTGTTTTCATCTGGAGATTACTTGGTTATGTCAAAGACATGTCTTGGACACTTGGTTTGGGTGATTTGGTTATTGGTCTAATCGAGTTTGCATATTTGTTATTACCGGCAAATTGGTTTAGGTTATGGACTGGCAAGCGTTATCTATTCCAGATCAGCATGACACATTATGGAGATGATTTATTGATTGGTTATTATTATAAATGCATTAAGCCGACATGATGCAACACATATTGATTTACTTGTAATTGATTTAATTGTAATATTCTTAGTGAGCCGACCTACACATTTGGTCTTAGGTTTTGGTATATATGTAAGATCTCATTTGTGAGATTAATATAGGGAATGCATTAAGGTATTACAAGGTTGTGATATTTGTTATATGCGAATATAAGCAGAGCTATACACGTAGACATCATTTCAAGATTCAAAGAAGATTTGAAGAAGGCAATCAGAGCTTAACCGGTACTAAATCCAGCATATGAAGATGCTATTTTGAGCAGTACATTATCATTGGATTTAAGCATCCAATTGTAGTCAGTGTGACTTCAATTTTGTGATTGAGCAGTGAGCTATAGGAAGTTGGCCTTTCTACATGTGTAGACCCCATTTGTACACATATACTATTTGCAGAAGTACCATCTGATTGTGGGTATATTGTGGTTTTTCCCCTTACAGGGTTTCCACGTACAAATATATGTGTTATGTGTTGTGGATGTTATTTGTCTTTCTTTTTCATGCATTAAACTTTACCAGTATTGTTATTATCTTTTAAACTGTCAACCAGCATTAAGTTTGGTTTACTGGTATTATGTATCAAGTCTGATTAAGTTATATTTGGGTTGAAATTAAGAGACAACTGATTCCCCCCCCCCTCTGAGTTGCCTCTAGGTCCTAACAATTCATATTAGAGCCAAGTCCTCCTTTTGCAAAATTTTAACAACTTGAGGAGATTCTATGGCAACTAACTACTTCAGGAAGGACAGTTTGAAACTTGATGGAACTAACTATGGTATATGGAAGATCAAAATGGAGAGACATCTGAATTGCATTGGTAGAGACATATGGGATATTACGAAGAATGGTTATGTTGGTCCTACACAGAGACAACCTAATCCACCAACCTTGGCTAAAGATTAGGAGAATGATTGCAAAGCAAGAGAATGTCACGAACCCTATTTTTCCATAATTATTTAATTAGGAAAATAATGTTTATTTTTCGCAAATGAATTGGAAATTAAATGAAAATAGAACAATTAATGAAATAAAATAGGAGATCGAATGCATTGAAATAATTTATATTCAATTGAATGATCAGTAATAATTTTTATTGGAAATTGGGATCGTCATTGCCAATGAGTGATTGAGTGCAAGTGAATGCAGGAATAGGTGAACAATGATGAAGGCGAGAACATGGTTTAGGTAGAGTTGTCTTAGCTCTTGTATTTCGTTAGAATAGATGGAATCTCTCACACACCACATTAGGATTTATAATGTGCATCTTGAAAAGATGGATGATTTAAATGACCTTATTGGAATGTTTGTTTAAATTGAAATGGTGAATTTTGAATGAGTAGTAGATTGATTTAAATATTTATACATGTGCATTGATTGCATGATTTGATTTGTAATTGAATTAAATCTAAGTTGCATGAGTGATTGTGAAATATTATGTTTTATTGTTAAAAGAGATGAAATGTGTAAATGATTCAAAAACGCATATTAACTCTATGTTTATATGTTCTTTTGTTCAGATATGTATAAATGTATGAAATATAGTACTAATGAGTTTACTATGGTAATTTGAAAATAGTATAATATATATATGTATAGAAGATATTGATTCAATCATATACATATATATCTATATAGTTAAAATATAAATATCCAATTATCATGAAACTTGATTACATCATGAATTTTATTTGTATCTATACGTGATCGTTTGAGATTAAATAAGTATACATATGTATATAATGTAAGGCCTTCCCCAAACCAAGCTTTGATTTACTTAGTTGACCATGTTTGACCTATTAATAAATGCTTTATAATTCAATAGAATGGACTATGTTAGGTAGATAGGTTTGTGAGAAAAATAACTGAACCAAGTTATAGAGTTATCGCACCTAGTGGTGTACTTTTGATGTGTTGTGAAGTTGAAATCCTAAAAGACCCATTGATTGGATAATCTTGATTTAACGTATGTCAGCTATGTCTGGATGTAGAACTTATATGATTCTATGATTGGGTAACAATTATGAATGTGGATGCTTCATTTATATGCTTTATAGATACAAAACTCTAGATGATCCTAGAATAGGATAAACTTGAGAGGAGGTATGTCATTATTGGATTTGCAGGACTTTACTATGATGATAGGAATAGGAATGCATGTTTTAATGAACGGATCAAAATTATGTGAATGATAATAACTGTTATGTGGAGTTATTCGGATAAAAGATGTATTTCATCTATGCAGATGAAAAATGTATGCATGTGATGATGTGTATTGTTATACCTTTGAATTATATTATATGTGGATGTTTGAAAGTACTAATGTGTAAATTGAGATGCGCAGGAAATTTACCATGTGACCATATAAAATTACGGAGAACCAAACCTAGACTTATGTATGTTCGTAAGCCAGGGGTTGTCTATTTGGAGAGACAACACCCCATTTGTGTTGTATTTTATTCGTAACAGTGTCTACTTCATGAGTGTTAAGTGTCATTTAAATTTAATGTGTACAACCCACAAGAGATGATTTCATGTTTTAAATTGTAAAAGTGTTTTATTTGTGTCACTTGACACATGTGTTGATTTAAGTTTAAATGTTTTATTTTTGTCTCTTGGTGGGAAAGTGTTCAACTATAGCTCTTTCAAATAATATAACGTGTTGTCATAAATACCTTGGGCAAGGAATCTTTGGAGAGGTCAACATATGTTTGACCCGAAAATAAACTTCAGAGGGGTTTAAAATGGGTTAAATGAACACCTAGGGGTAGTTTAATAGGGTTTCCTAAAGCCCATAAGGTATACCTAGGGGTTAGCGGTAATTTTAGGCAAGTTTCTACTTTTAAATGATCTTTTTGACGCTTTAAAAATTGGTTTTCTGAGTTGTGCGAAAATTGAAAATCGGAAGCTTAAATCTAATTGAGATTTTTCCTATTCACATGGGAGTCTTTTTCCCATTTTGCTTTACTTTCCTTTTTGGTTTTTAGAAACCTGTGAGAACTCAGAGAATGAGCTTCTTAAGGAAGAATTTGAAAATTTGAGGGTAATCACCCACTCTCCATTTTTGGAGACAAGAGAATTTTGTAAAGAAAAGATAGAATATTGTTTTTGAGAATTTTAGCTAAGGGTAGAAAGAGAAGAACCATGGAATTGGGCTGCTCATCCTCAACAAAACTAAACTACCTTTTGGGCAGATTAAGGTTGGTTGTATTCATCATATAATGGATTTCTTATTGCATGTGTTTGTAAGTAATGTTTGTGAAAAAGAGATTTGTTTCCGTGCATGTATTTTTGAAAATTTATTTGGTATATTATTTTATACTTTGTTTTGTGTTGGGAGTAATCAAGATCTCCTACTTTCTGGGAGAGAGGAGGATCTTGTGGGTGGTAGAAGTGACAGCCCTCGAGTGAGAGACTCTCGTTATGAGAGCGATCACAAGGGAATTTGTGTGACCCTTGTTGCATGGCTTGTTTATGCATTGGGGGTCATAAGGAGGGAAATAAGGCATGAATGCCTTGGGGGGCATAAGGAATAAAGGGCTGATTATGTTATACTTGACGTATTTTGGTTTGCCATGAGGTGGCTATATGCTTTAGTTTGCCATGAGGTGGCTATTTGTTTGGCCATACTTGCAGTCTCCTCAGGGTACTTGGTCCACTACCACCCTTGTAAGGACATCACAAATGTGTGGTGTAGTGTAGCCCGGGTTGGGAGTGTGTTTTGAATTTGTGAGTATTTTGTCTTCTATGTTGCATGCTTGTTACCTGTCTAGGGCTTGGTTCTCTGAGCTCAGGGGTGGCTACTAGTTAGCCTAGGCTAGGAGGTGAGCACTCGATGGTCATACTTGTGTTTCTATTATGTAGGAATGCCAGGAGAAAAGACTAGGAAAAGTGAAAGGTTGTAGAAGAATATTGTTGAAGAAATTTTAAATTGATTTGCAGTTATTAGTTTTACATTTGATAGGAGTAATACATCCTCATTCATAGAAATGAGAGGCAAGTTGTAATTTTGAAAATAGACATGAGATGTGTTGTTGTAATTTACAAATTTACAGGATGTTTCTTTATTTAACTACAACAACACATCTCATGTCTATTTTCAAAATTACAACTTGCCTCTCATTTCTATGAATGAGGATGTATTACTCCTATCAAATGTAAAACTAATAACTACAAATCAATTTAAAATTTCTTCAACAATATTCTTCTACAACCTTTCACTTTTCCTAGTCTTTTCTCCTAGCATTCCAACATAATAGAAACACAAATATGACCACAGAGTGCTCACCTCCCAGCCTAGGCTAACTGGTAGCCACCCCCGAGCTCACAGAACCAAGCCCTAGACAGGTAACAAGCATGCAACACAGAAGACAAAATACTCACAAATTCAAAACACACTCCCAACCCGGGCTACACTACACCACACATTTGTGATGTCCTTACAAGGGTGGTAGTGGACCAAGTACCCTGAGGAGACTGCAAGTATGGCCAAACAAATAGCCACCTCATGGCAAACTAAAGCATATAGCCACCTCATGGCAAACCAAAATACATCAAGTATAACATAATCAGCCCTTTATTCCTTATGCCCCCCGAGGCATTCATGCCTTATTTCCCTCCTTATGACCCCCAATGCATAAACAAGCCATGCAACAAGGGTCACACAAATTCCCTTGTGATCGCTTTCATAACAAGAGTCTCTCACTCGAGGGCTATCACCTCTACCACCCACAAGATCCTCCTCTCTCCCAGAGAGTAGGAGATCTTGATTATTCCCAACACAAAACAAAGTATAAAACAATATACCAAATAAATTTTCAAAAGTACATGCACGGAAACAAATCTCTTTTTCACAAACATTACTTACAAACACATGCAATAAGAAATCCATTATATGATGAATACGACCAACCTTAATCTGCCCAAAAGGTAGTTTAGTTTTGTTGAGGATGAGCAGTCCAATTCCACAGTTCTTCTCTTTCTACCCTTAGCTAAAATTCTCAAAAACAATATTCTATCTTTTCTTTACAAAATTCTGTTGTCTCCAAAAATGGAGAGTGGGTGATTACCCTCAAGTTTTCAAATTCTTCCTTAAGAAGCTCATTCTCTGAGTTCTCACAAGTTTCTAAAAACCAAAAAGGAAAGTAAAGCAAAATGGGAAAAAGACTCCCATGCGAATAGGAAAAATCTCAATTAGATTTAAGCTTCCCATTTTCAATTTTCGCACAACTCAAAAAACCAATTTTTAAAGCGTCAAAAAGATCATTTAAAAGTAGAAACTTGCCTAAAATTACCCCTAACCCCTAGGTATACCTTATGGGCTTTAGGAAACCCTATTAAACTACCCCTAGGTGTTCATTTAACCCATTTTAAACCCCTCTGAAGTTTATTTTCGGGTCAAACATATGTTGACCTCTCCAAAGATTCCTTTCCCAAGGTATTTATGACAACACGTTATATTATTTGAAAGAGCTATAGTTGAACACTTTCCCACCAAGAGACAAAAATAAAACATTTAAAATTAAATCCACACATGTGTCAAGTGACACAAATAAAACACTTTTACAATTTAAAACATGAAATCGTCTCTTGTGGGTTTTACACATTAAATTTAAATGACACTTAGCACTCATGCAGCATACACTGTTACGAATAAAATACAACACAAATGGGGTGTTGTCTCTCCAAATAGACAACCTCTGGCTTACGAACATACATAAGTCTAGGTTTGGTTCTCCGTAATTTTCCATGGTCACATGGTAAATTTCTTGCGCATCTCAATTTACACATCAGTACTTTCAAATATCCACATATAATATAATTCAAAGGTATAACAATACACATCATCACATGCATACAATTTTCATCTACATAGATTAAATACATCTTTTATCCGAATAACTCCACATAACAGTTATTATCATTCACATAATTTTGATCCATTCATTAAAACATACATTCCTATTCCTATCATCATAGTAAAGTCCTGCAAATCCAATAATGACATACCTCCTCTCAAGTTTATCCTATTCTAGGATTATCTAGAGTTTTGTAACTATAAAGCATATAAATGAAGCATCCACATTCATAATTGTTACCCAATCACATAATCATATAAGTTCTACATCCAGACATAGCTAACATATGTTAAATCAAGATTATCCAAGCAATGGGTGTTTTAGGATTTCAACTTCATAACACATCAAAAGTACACCACTAGGTGCGATAACTCTATAACTTGGTTCAGTTATTTTTCTCACAAACCTATCTACCTAACATAGTCCATTCAATTGAATTATAAAGCATTTATTAATAGGTCAAACATGGTCAACTAAGTAAATCAAAGCTTGGTTTGGGGAAGGCCTTACATCCTCCTCCCCTAGGGTTCGACTTACTCCTGGAAGTCACATGAGTAGAATTTTGAAGTAGGGACATAACCCTTCCCTCCATTCCCATAAGTTACTCAAACTATTACCTTTCCTACTAGAAGGATGAAATACCAAAATCAACTTATTATTGAAATTAACTTACTATCTTCACAAGGTTAAATTCTTAGTATTTTTATTACATCTCCCTTCGATCTTAGGAAGGTGTTTTGCAATCTCTATCTTTCAATGACTTACATTATTTCACCCTCCAAATCATGATCAAAGGTACACATATAGAATTTTCTAGGAGTTCTACTTGTTTAGGATTTGTTTAAAAGCATGTTTATCCTACTATATTCAAGTCCAAACATGTTACTTAAGGAAATCGACATCGCACTTAAGCACAATGAATCTACTTATTCTACATTTGAGGCACCTCATTAGGGTGTTAATATAATACTCATAAAATCATCCTAGGTGCATAATTTCTTCCTACTTTCTTAGGTGACAAGGCAAAAGAAAATTTAGGTTCTTCAATCCCACCCTTATATAGGGTAGTTTTCTACCACTAGGGATTAACATGTTTTTTTTTTTATATTTCTAGTCTCTAAGGTTTAAGCTTTATAGAGAGCATCATTCGCAATTTTCCAACCATTAAGGTACACAACAACCCCATTCTAAGGGAGTGATAGAAGTTATTAATACTTATTTTAGATATCATCCACGCAATCCTCTCCATACCCATGCCAAATTTACTAGTCGAAAATCATTACTTTCACAATTCATTAGGTCTAGGTCACACTATTGTTATAAATTTTCTCTTTTCGATTACTCGCAATTAATTTTACTTAGGAGGATATTCCTTCCTTTATCTTAATTTGATAAAAACACGTTCTTTGTTAATTCTTGTGCCTAATTTCACTCCTTGCGGTATTCTCCCTTGACAGACTATCAGTGGTTCAACGAACATGATAAACATTACACAAATCACATCACTAGGGCTAGTTATATCAACCATCAAAATGACCACTTGACACTTTTCAAAAATACAAGTTACTTCTGCCAAGTTCAATAAAAAGAAGAAAAATGCCGGCAATTGAAAACATATTAAAACTAGAAACATGGAAAGTGCCATAACTCCAATAAAAAGAACATCAATTTAGTGGTCCTTTCATCATAAAATGAAAATTATAAATAAACAGAAAGTACTAGCCCCCTAGATCACAAGATGCTTATTCAGAGAAAGTAAATAAAATAAAAAAATAAAAAATTTAATAATGTCGGATCAAACTCGAAACAAGATGACCGTACTGGTCATACCCTAGGGAGTAACCACAACTCATCACCCAGGATCACACGTCCTGAGTGTGTTAGGTAGTGATAATTAGACTCTTGAGATTTTAGATTCTTTAAACTCCTTTATCAATTTATGAAATACATTCTTATATGCAAGAGATCACATTCATTTTTATAAATCATGTTCGATTTTTTTTAACCTTCACGTGCTAACTATTTCAAGCAACACTTTCCGATATAATCCACTATCTATTTAGGGTTATTAACATCCTTAATTATATCTAGCAGGTGATTGCACTAACTCTACCATTCTCCATCCATTCCTCTTGTACTTCCATTAATTATCTTAATATGCTAAGCCCTGACTTAGTGTTACGTGGTAGCTTCAAGCATCGACATTTTCATGTCTTACATGCACAGTTAATAGTTTGGTACAAAAATGACACTTGTTTACTTGGAATCTCTTATGATTTGAAATAATATAATCATATAATTTTATTAGGGACATGATTTGTCTTTCTTAACATCTTATGCCAACTCCTTGTATTTTCACCTTTAACATTCCCTTGCCTTCATTAGGCAGGAGCTTTTGCCCAAGTACTAACACTTTAGGTTAAGAGCCATTTGGGGTGGAATTATTGTTAAGTAAGGTCAATAATGGTTGTCAACAATTCCTACCCACACATTTCACGATATAATTCAAACAACTCGAAGAGTGGACTTATTTCCTCCTACTTTACTTAAGAAACTTTGAAATCAAGGGGTGTGCACCTGAAAAGTGGCCAACACCCATCCTTTTAATTAAAATTTAGTAAAAAGGGAAATTATCTCATCCCATATTACTTGTTTATATTAACTTACTAGCCAAATCTAGAATGTCACACCTTCGATCTCTTCAAGCTAAACAAACTATCTTACCATCCTATATCCAGTTACCCTATTATGGCATAACATAAGGATGTACAACAATTACCAATGTCTTAAGACTCCCATAATTTCCAAATCCTTAGCTAACCACATAACTTGGCTCCTTATCAATGCTCTCATCAAATATTTTATACTGCCAACTAATTCTCATTAACACTTTAGTATTATATTTATTATTATACAATATTTCCATAAGCCATTTCTATCTGCATGTTCTTCACTGGTACCTAACGACTAACCATGATTGGGTTGCACTTTGCTTCTTAGTTTCTAAATGACATCTAGTTTCACCTTCCTAGATTATAGGATCCTAATACTTTTACACCCCTTGCACTTCAATGGGGACCTTTTGTTCTATTCCCAAATCAACTCTCCTCTCTCTTGCATTATTTACTTTTGCCAAGGTTATCTTTCCATAAAGGAATTAATTTGAGGCTTTAATTGCTTGTTTCCCCAATCATATAATCCACGGATGAACTTAGGGTTTATTGTAATTACATGTTTTTACACGAG